>NW_019942734.1:198047-206461 GCF_002910315.2 Salvelinus sp. IW2-2015 | reverse complement strand
TTGTCTTTTGGTCTGTTGAAAATTAAAGATTACTGACAGAGCCATAGAAAAATATTGCTTTATTTATCTGATCATATTGGAATATATTTGTTAGGTTTTCAGTAGGTCAATTAGGTTCACTAGACTATATGCGTCATTAAAAATTTTCAATGAACATTCGAACAGTCCGGCCCTCGGCTTGTAGCTAAATTTTTTATTTGGCCCTCCGTCCATTTGACTTTGACACCCCTGCTCTACATATACATCCCCCCTAGGACAGCAGTGTCCCAGCCCATCTTCCCAAAGCACCTGAAACCTCTTCAAAGAGTATCTTAAATAATCCCCCCCCATCCCCCCAAGAGCCTCTAATGAAGAACCATGTGAAAGCTGTGAGCCATTCTGCTTTGTGTGTGTGTATTTGTGTGTGTATTTATGTTTGTGTGTGTGTATTTGTGTGTGTATTTGTGTTTGTGTGTTGGTGTGTGTATTTGTGTTTGTGTGTGTGTGTATTTGTGTGTGTTTGTGTGTGTGTGTGTGTATACATACAGTAATTAACCCTCACCATCTTCACCACTACACCCAAATGTTTACTTAACACAATCCCGACTTCCTGTCTAAAGGTATGTTACCATGGTTCATTACCAGCAGATCATCCAGCAACATCACTGTCTGTGTTCTACCATCTCACTTCACGTGTCAAAGCTGTTACAACCTGTCTACAATTTAGGTCAGACATCCCTGTATTCGTTTATCATTCTCACGTGAAGCTTCAAAAATCCCTGTGGCTATGGCAGGGATTATTATTTATCTTGTCCTTTTATTTAGTCTCTGCCTGTTTGAAGACAACAGCTTAATAGCTCCTCAGTTGGGTGAATATCATGGGGCATGTTTGGGCCAATCTTCAGCACAGGAACATGAATGGCCTCCCAAAAACTGCCATTAAGGTGTGTGTGTGTGTGTGTGTATGTATCATCAACCCATGGGAGAATGTCTTGGAAATGAAGTAGTTTGGCCTGGGCTGTGTGACCAGGTTACTGTCATTTTTTTAAACATTTAACTAGGCAAGTCAGTTAAGAACAAATTCTTATTTACAACGACGGCCTAGGAACTGTGGGTTCCTAGAACGACAGATTTTACCTTGTCAGCTTGGGGATTCGATCCACCAACCTTTCGGTTACTGGCCCAACGCTCTAACCACTAGGCTACCTGCTGGTTACTGGCCCAACACTCTAACCACTAGGCTACCTGCCGCCTCTACACTCTAACCACTAGGCTACCTGCCACCTCTACACTCTAACCACTAGGCTACCTGCCGCCCCACAATTACAGATTGTTGCAGTGCAACAACCAACTGCAATTGTAGTGTCAGTTAACTTTAGTGTCCACTAAAATGACATGTTATGAGTCTTAAGACAGATAAGGAAGTGAGAAGAAAGTTATCTTGGTAAATTTCTTCATCTTTGGCTGACTATTCCTGTGGACTACAAGGTCTCCCAGCCAATGACCTCTGTGTACTTGACCCTGCGATGAACAGCTGTCCTGTTGTAACTTCCTGATACTATGGAGGGGTTTTCCAGTATGTTCAAAGCATGTTGACACTATTACTGTTAAGTCCCTCATAGCTCTCATACGGGCCATTCCACAGTAACAGAATTGTGCTGAGACTCAGATATTTTACTTAAAATGTATGCCAAACAAAGCTACTGACAGGAAGTCCTACTGCAAATGAATTTTGTCCCACACTCTTCGTTGGAACGTTGCATCACTTGCATGCCCCCTTCCCTCGCTGTTCTTCTGTAGTCAACCAATCGGGGAGTTTCAGTAGTATAAAGACAGACCTCCATCTTCAATGACTGGCGTATGTAGATAGACAGCCTGAGGGCACACATGCGCACACACAACCTTGCATGGATAATTGAACATCTCATTTGATAAGAAATACCAAAAAACAGATACCGTAAGCTGCAATGATCTGCCACCGTTACAGAGGTGGGCGAGATTGATTGACAGACAAGGAAATAGAGAGAAAGACAGAGAAGGAAGAATGGAGGGAACAGAGAGAAATAAGGAGGGAGAGAGAGAGAAGGAAGGAGGGAGAGAGAGAGAGAGACGGAGGGAGGGGAGAGGGAGAGAAGGAGGAGAGAGAGCTGGAGGAGAGAGAGATGGAGGGAGGAGAGAGGGAGAGAAGGAGGGAGGGAGAGCTGGAGGGAGAGAGAGAGAAAGAAGGAGGGAGGGAGAGAGAGAGAGAGAGGAAAGATAGAAGGAGAGGAGAGAGAGAGAGGGAGGGAGGGATAAAAATATAAAGATAAGGTGAATTTACGGGACTAAGGCGGAGACTTCACTTTGTTCCAAGTCATAGTGAAAGAGAAAGAGACAGTCAGGTGTATAAAATACACCTGTACCTCTCAGCATTCTCCCACTCTCTCATCCTCTCAGCATCCTCACACTCTCTGTCATCCTCAGACTCTTTCTCATCCTCAGACTCTCTGTCATCCTCACACTCTCTTTCATCCTCAGACTCTCTCTCATCCTCAGACTCTTTCTCATCCTCCACACTCTCTGTTCTCCCAGACTCTCTCTCATCCTCAGACTCTCTCTCTCTGTCATCCTCAGACTCTCTCTCATCCTCAGACTCTTTCTCATCCTCAGACTCTCTGTCATCCTCGACTCTCTTCTCTGTCATCCTCAGACTCTCTGTCATCCTCAGACTCTCTCTCATCCTCAGACTCTCTCTCTCTGTCATCCTCAGACTCTCTGTCATCCTCAGACTCTCTGTCATCCTCAGACTCTCTGTCATCCTCAGACTCTCTGTCCATCCTCTCTCTGAAGCACAGCGCTCAAAGCAATATGGCAGCTCTTCTCTTCATTGCAACAATCTGCTTGGGTTACGCAGCAGGTAAAACACACACACACACACACACACACACACACACACACACACACACCACACACACACACACACACACACACACACACACCCACACACACAACACACACACACACCACACACACACACACGCACAGAGAGAGACAGAAGAGTCCTCAGGAAACATTCCTCTGCAGTGATTGACTTAGAAAGTTATACCAGCCTGGGGTAGTTACACGAGTAGAGCCTGGATCACTCATATTGGCCTCTCACCCCCTTCTCTCTCTGTCTTTCTCTCTCACCCCCTTCTCTCTCTGTCTCTCTCTCTCTCACCCCCCTTCTCTCTCTGTCTCTGTCTCTCTTTCTCACCCGCTCTCTTCTCGTCTCTTCTCTCTCTCTCTCTCTCTCTCTCTCTCTCTCTCTCTCTCTCTCTCTCTCTCCTCTCTCTCTCCTCTTCTCTCTCTCTCTTCTCTCCCCTTCTCTCTCTGTCTCTCTCTCTGCAGCATTCTCAGAGGTACCCGTGGACTGCTGTCTGTCAACCACTGACATCCGTTTCCTCGCCACTTTAAGATGGTCCTCCTACCTGCTGCAGACCACAGACAGAGGCTGTAACATCGATGCCACTGTGTGAGTGTTTCCCTCTCTAAAGACAAAATACTCGACTTTACTTCACTATATGTAGGGCTACTTAGCATCTCTATCCACTATATTAGGCACTTAGCCCTAGTCCACTATATTGTAGGCCACTTAGCATCTCTCCCACTATCATGTAGGCTACTTAGCATCCTTCTTCCACTATATGTAGGTCTGTCTTACATAGAGCAACTTAGCTCTCTCCACTTTATACTTAGTTTTCATAATGTGGCTACTTAGCATCTCTCCATATATGTAGCGTACTTAGCATCTCTGTCCACTATATGTAGGCTACTTAGCATCTCTTCCACTATATGTTGGCTACTTAGCATCTCTCCCACTATATGTAGGCTACTTAGCATCTCATTGCATTTTCAGGCTGAATAGAACTGTTATAAACATGATATGACACATGTTATAAGCATACAAGAGCATGATTCCAAGTGTATTACAATCCCTAGTTTTTAGAAAGCACATGACTTAAAGGCTAGTTTCAGGTCTTGTCTTACACTCCTAGGCAGTTTGGAGGCCTGCCAGATTCTGCTCCCCATCAGTGGCTCACTGATCTCACTAGGTGGTGCCTGGAGCACTTTTTTTGGCAATCGCTGTCTGATATTGTTGTGGATATTGATGATTATCTTTGATACGGATCTATTTGTAAATCGTATCCCTCAAGGTTTATCACCAAGACAGGGGTGAGACTGTGCTCGCCCCATCCCACAGAGAGCAAGTGGGTGGCAGACTACGTCAAACGTCTGGAGCGAAGCATCTCCCTCCGGAGAGCTAACTCACCTCAGGAGTAAATGAGGTTAGTTGTTACTCTGTGTTCACACACGTAACAAATTAAATAATATCCTACTTTCCTGTGCTTGTCTCTCTTCATTTAGGCTCATAGTTTGGCTAAACTGCATATATGTATTTGTTTTTGGTTTCTTATTTTTTTATTTAAAAAAATAAATAATCTGTTTTATTAAAAGAATCTGCTGCAGTGTTTTTTCATTCACAACTCAACATTTCAAGATTCTCTATTTTAATATCTGTCCTATCTGGTGCCTGTCTCCCTCACATGATGACCACAGCAGAGTAAGATCAGGAGAGGAGGAGTGGAGGAGTGAAGGAGTGGAGAAGTGGAGGAGTGGAGAAGTGGAGAAGACATTCATTTCAACCTTTTTTAACTGAAGAGTCGTCCTAGATACGGTTGTAGACCAAAGAGTTTTACAAAAGACTAGACAAGAAACCCTTGTGAACAGTGCATACTGTAAATTCATATCGTAGCAAAACCATTTCCCATCAATATATTGAGAGCTGTGTTAGATTGGTTTTGTAAAATGTTATATTCAAGTTGTACAATTTGTTAATATGGTTTGGTGGGTGGATTAGAGAAAATGTTAAAGTGAATGCCAGCTGTCATGAAAATGTATATTTCAAATGAATATTTCCAATAAAATATAGAGTTTTCTGTAAAATGTTTGTTATCTGAGACATGATTCTAACCAAAATGTTTGAATTGTCAAACTTTATTGGGACAATCATAACACATTTAAATAATTTATCACACACTCTTTCCTGACATATTGTCCAATAAGACCAAACAAACTATTTTTAAAACTTTGTTTAACGTGTTATTTTAATCTTCATATGGTTTACTTGAAACATTATAAACCATTTTAAAAGAGACAAACATGAACAATGTACTTCTGGGACCGTTTATACTTTATGTTCCACACCTATAAGGTGTGAAATGCAGGTTTTATATATTACAGGTGTGAAATGCAGGTTTTATATATTACAGGTGTGAAATGCAGGTTTTATATATTACAGGTGTGAAATGCAGGATTTATATATTACAGGTGTGAAAACACTTGGAGTACATGAAGCTGCTATGGTACTGTCTGTTATTCAATACTAACTACCCCAGAATCAGAAGTCTCTGCTGTAGTAACGGCCCCATGGGCAGCAGAATCAGAAGTCTCTGCTGTAGTAACTACCCCAGGGGCAGCAGAATCAGGAGTCTCTGCTGTAGTAACTACCCCAGGGGCAGCTACACAATGTTGCTGCCCCTAGAACGAACACACGCACACACTTGCTTTCAAATAAATCTAGGGGAATGACCCCAAGAGGCCTAGGTCAAAGGTCCTCCATCCTGTCGTGTTACCCAGGGTGCACTCGGGTGCTGCTGGGAGGCGATGAGGGAGATGCTGTGACCCCGACACCATGACTCTTTCTCAATAAATGTTCCTGTGATTACCCACATCCTATCTCCTCGCCTTTTTCTCAACCACATTGGAAGAGAAAGTCCAAGCCCCCCCCCCCCCCCMMMGSATTGCAGAAAGATTAATTGATGAAGAGCCAATGACCTAGACACTGTGCAGTTTCCTAATGTTCAATCCCTCCTACATGTGATATACAGCCTGGACATACAGTACCTGCAGTCATTTCCCGACACTGTCTGGGAATGTGCCAAACTCTGCTTGCAGTGGACGTCCTTCTGCTTCAGCTTATTCTATCAAAAGTGTGAAATCCTGGAGTCTGGGGAATTACCCAAATCATTCCAGTAGTAGAGAAACCACTTCCACTTCCAAGAAACACTCAGGAGAAAATGAAACCTAACTCTGTTTGAGAGTAACTTGCGGGTTTATTGACTCTCATAACACTTAAAGGGGGAATTTACAATTCTAAAAATCAACAAAGCGTTCACCGTTCCTCTTAATTTAGCACAAACAGCTGAGGGATGGTATTTTATACAGAGCTCTGGATGGAAGGACTGACCATCCATGAGATCAAAATTATAGTTGTAACCATGTTTTARAGCTATACAGGGTTTGTTTATAATTAACACAAGATTCCGTTTTTGTGTTCTGATGRGGTACGACAGCTGAACTAAGCTCATGTGGCATATATAAATGATATATTCTTCAAGAATCAATGGGTATACTATTCATTTAATAGTCAAATAATGGATGCCATAATTACAGATTGCCCCCTTTAAATCCTGCAATACCCTGCTAAAGAGCAAATATWTGCAGATACTTCATGCGATAAGGTACATTTTAACGGATCATTTATTGTTACCGGTATTTTCTATGAAAGAGCTCGTTACACACAGATATTGATGCGTTCCTGTGCAGATGTGGAAATTCCATTCCAACCAAGGGGGGCGTGACCTCACAACCCTCATGGCCGTAAAACAAAGCAGAAGAACCCAAGAAGAAGTTCCGTCAATACCACTGATCCCATGAATCCAGGGCCACAGTACTGTACTTCTAGGTCTCCGGCAGGAAGTCATCAGCGTTCCACTTACCACCATGAATCCAGGGCCACAGTACTGTACTTCTAGGTCTCCGGCAGGAAGTCAGCAGCGTTCCACTTACCACCACGAATCAGGGCCACAGTACTGTATTTAGGTCCTCCGGCAGGGAAGTCAGCCAAGCGTTCACTTACCATACCATGAATCCATGGGCCACAGACGTCTTCTATTATGGTACTGTCTAGGTCTCCGGCAGAAGTGCAGCAGTCGTCATCATTTCTACCACCATGAATCCCACGGCCACAGTACTGTACTACTAGGATGGTCTCCGCAGGAAGGCAGCAGCGTTCCACTTTAGCCATCGACTCCACAGCGGGTTCAGCGAAGAGCACTACACCGGGTACTAAGGGGACCACGTTGGAAACAAGTCTAATCATTTATAACGTGTTATATATATATCCCTTGGGTTGTAATCAGTGTATCTTTTTCCAATAAATCAGCGTACTGATTGACTTCCTCATATTGACATGATATCAGGCTAAGAGATATTAACCCACGGTGTTATGTTATATCGCTATGTGTTAACCACGGATACGTAACACAAGTACATTGGAGATTTTGTTAGGCACAGTCAGTGTCACACAAAGATCAAATCAAATCAAATTAAAATGTATTGGTCGCATACACATGTTTAGCAGATGTTATTGCGGGTGTAGCAAAATGCTTGTGTTCCTAGTTCCAACAGTGCAGTAAAATCTAACAATACACAACAATACACACAAACACAAACCCAAAAGTAAAAATAGATAATTTTATAACGAGCAGTGTCGGAGTCCGTAGTATAAATATATATATGGACTTGGTCTTTTACCAAATAGGGATATCTTCTGTATACCATCCCTACCTTGTCACAACACAACTGATTGGCTCAAACGCACTTAAGAAAGAAAGAAAATCCACACATTTTAAAAGGCACACCTGTTAATTGAAATGCATTCCAGGTGACTACCTCATGAAGCTGGTTGAGAGAATACCAAGAGTGTGCAAAGCTGTCATCAAGGCAAAGGGTGGATACTTTGAAAAATCTCTAATATAAAATATATTTAGATTTGTTTAAAACTTTTTTGGTTACTACTTGATTCCATATGTGTTATTCCATAGTTCTGATGTCTTCACTATTATTCTATAGTAGTAAAAATAGTAAAAATAAAGAAAAACCCAGGAATGAGTATGTGTGTCCAAACTTTTGACTGTTACTGTATATACAGTGGGGAGAACAAGTATTTGACACACTGCCGATATTGCAGGTTTTCCTACTTACAAAGCATGTAGAGGTCTGTAATTTTTTTTTAAACCCAGAAAATCACATTGTATGATTTTTAAGTAATTAATTTGCATTTTATTCCATTTGAACATCCACAGGTCATCTTTAGTCGGTGTTGGAAGAGACGATATTCAGGTAGGTCTCAAAACACACATACATTTTAATTATAAAACAACATACACACGGGTATAAAACAATATAATTCAGCACAATAAACAAAAAAATAAACATTTCATAAAAGGAATCATATTCAACTGCATAAGAGGTTCTCAATCACACACACACACACACACACACACACACACACACACACACACACACACACACACACACACACACACACACACACACACACACACACACAC
>NW_019942734.1:185266-198022 GCF_002910315.2 Salvelinus sp. IW2-2015 | reverse complement strand
TGACCTCACACCTCTGGCCGTAACAAAGCGAGAACCCAAGAGGTTCCGTCAATCCATGATCCATGTCCAGGCGCGTCTTGTCTTATGTTCCCGGTCTCGGTTTCCTTCACATGGATCCAGGGCCACAGTACTGTACTCTTTAGGTCTCGCAGGAAGTCGGCAGCAACCGTTCAACTTTCCACCATGATTCCAGGGCACAGTACTGTTACTTTCGGTCTCGGCAGGGTGCGCGCGTTCCACTTTACACCATGGAGTCAGGCCCAGTATGTTACTTCTAGGTCTCCGGCAGAAGTCAGCAGCGTCTCCATGTGACCCATGATCCAGGGCCACAGTAGTACGTTCTAGGCTCTCCGGCAGATGCAGCAGCGTATCAACTTCACCTGAGTCCAGGGCAGCCGTACTGTACGTTCTAGGTCTCTGGTCGAAGCAGCAGCGTTCGACTTCTGCATCGAATCAAGGGATTCAGCGAAGCGACTAGCACCGGGTATACGGGGACACGTTGGAAAAAGTGTCAATCATTTTTTACGTGTTATATTATATCCCTTGGGTTTTATCAGTGTTCTTTTCATAATCGGTGCTGATTGATTCCTCTATTGAATGTTTATGCAGGCTAGGAGTATTACCCCGGTGTATGTTATATCGGCTATGTGTTAACACGGATACGTCACAGTCATTGGAGGATTTTGTTGGCAGTCAGTGGTCACACAAGATCGATGATCCATCAATTAAATGTATTGGTGTACAATGTTTAGGATGTTATTTGGGATTTTTGCAATGCTTGTGTTCTGTTCAACGTGCGTAAACTCTACATCAACAATACACACAACCCAAAGTAAAATAGATAATTTTTAGAGCAGTGTCGCTCCGTAGTTATATATGGATTGGTTTTACCAATAGGGATATTTCTGTTCTCCATACTTGTCGACAAGGTGATTGGTCACACGATTGAAGAAAATCCACCATTTAAGGCACTGTTAATTGGAATGCTTCCAGGTGACTATCTGCAGCTGGTTGAGAGAATCCAGAGTGTGCAAAGCTGTTCAAGCAAGGGTGGTTTTGAAATCTCTTATTTAAATATATTTAGAATTTGTTTAACTTTTTTGGTTACTATTGATTTCGCTATGTGTTATTGATGTTTGATGTTTACTATATTTTGTAGTAAATAGTAATAAAAGAAAAAGGATGAGTTTGTGTGTCCCGTTTTGTGTTACTGTTATACATGGGAGAAGTATTTGACACACTGCGATATTGCAGGTTTTGCCTATTACAAAGATGTAGAGGTCTGTAATTTTATTTTTTAACCAGAAAACACATTGTATGATTGTTTTTATAGTCTTAGTTTGCAGTTTATTCCTGCTTGCAACTCAGGTCATCTTTAGCGGACTTGTTGGAAGCAGCTGATATCAAGGTAGTTCAAACACTTTAATTAAACAACTAAGGGTTAATAAAACAAGTATATTTCAGCAAATAACAAAAAATACGATTTCTAAAAGGAATCTATTATCAACTGGATAAGGGTTATCATCACACACACACCCAACCAGAACCACACACAAACAACAACACACGACCACACACACACACACACAATACACACACACAACACCCACACAACACACACACACACACACACACCCACACACCAACAGTGCAGAAATTGCCAAGGAATTAGGATCTGCGTACAACGCTGTGTGACTGACTCCTTCACAGAAAGCGCAAACTGTCTCTAACCAGTATAGAAAGAGGCGTGGGGGCCCCGGTGGCACGACTGAGCAAGGGAAAAGTACATTGTGTCTAGTTTGAGAACAGCGCCCCTCGACGTCCCTAATTGGCAACACGACACCACCACCACAACACCACACCAAACCACAACACACACACACACACCCCAACACACAACACACGCACAACACACACACACAGCCACCACACACACACACGATTTTATATTTGGGTATGAATGACGTAGGAGGCAGACTGGTACCGCAAGACCATGGGGAGTTTGTGTGGAGAAGTGACTGGATAGCTATAGGCGGAGGTAGTGTCTAGCACAAGCAGAGCAATAGCGCTGGGACCATCACACAACAGTGGTAAGATGACTTGTGGAACAATCCTAATTAGCATAGCATCATAACAGAGCAAAATCTACTTCATACACTTCCTTCTCCAGGAAGGCCATCCTCACTCAGACAAGCTATCTTCAGGACACCACGGCTTGAGTCCGAGTCAGCCCCTGAGACAGTAGGTTTCGGTGACAGTCATGATGGTCTCCGGTGGGCTTGCCATAGTCTCTTCTGTGTTCTGTTCCTTACAGCTGTTTGCATGGTAAGTCCTTTGTACTGTTCCTCTACACTGTTGCAAGGCGTCGGTCTCTCATTAGTGGACGGCTTGTTATTTTTCATCAGACAGTGTAGATTGTCTTTGTTAGGTTATTACTTACAAAAGATTAACGTACTCACGAGGCAACTCAATTTACACGACTGACGCAGACGACCGACAGACAGAAGAAGACAAGACGACAGAAGACGCTGCGAAGGGCAGACGGGGAACGACGACAGACAGACAGACAGACAGACAGACAGGCAGGCAGGCAGACAGACAGACAGACAGAGGCAGACTGGCAGACTGACAGACAGAGGAAGACTGACACACACACACACTGTAAAAAATCTAGTTGATTCAATTAATTATTATTTAGCAACTGGTTCCTGTCTTTTTTTTGTTTACTCAACTTTTCAGTCAAAGTGTTACCTGAACATAACATTTTTAGTTGGCTGGAAATAAGCTCCTATTTGGAAAGGCAGAAAGTAGATTAGGGGCAGGTGGTTCTACACCTGCATTGCTTGCTGTTTGGGGTTTTAGGCTGGGTTTCTGTACAGCACTTTGAGATATCAGCTGATGTACGAAGGGCTATATAAATACATTTGATTTGATTTGATTTGAAATAGTGCTTTTAACATACGACATTTTCAGGTTACATATTTGACACACGTTGACTTTGTGCATGTAACATTAACCTAATAAAAATGAGGTTTGTGCAGTAGGTCTAATACATTATCACATCATATTGGCTATATGCCAGGCTTGACATTATTGCTCTTCTCAGACCATATTATATTTCAAAACTCGAGCTTTGATAACAAAATAGATCTGTTGGTGTAGCACTTGCGAGGCATAGCTGAGCATAAATTTAAATAATTTGCTTTTTTATTTTGCTGGACTGATGGTATCTACATCTGATGGGCATGGTGGCTTCAATGCTGCGTTCAAAGCAACTGGGAACTCGGAAATCTTACGAGCTCCGACTGGGRAAAAAAATCGCTTTTCCAACTCGGAATTCCAAGTTGGGAAATTGGGCCTCTTTGTAGATCTCCGACTTTCCGACCTGAAGATCACGGACCTCATGACTTGACCTCATATTTCCCAGAGTGCCACAAGACAACTGGGAATTCTGGTTAAAAAAAAATTTTTGAATCAGGATGTCAGTGATCTCCAAGTCGTAACGTTGGAGCTCTAACCCGAGTTTCCTACTTGGTATTCCGAGTTGGATGACTTTTTCCGAGTCGGCTCTCAATTTTTTTCAGAGTTCCCAGTTGTCTTAAACTCACTGAAGTCGGAAGTCTGAGATTCCCGAGTTCCAGGTTGTTTTGAACACCGCATTAGTCTCAGCGGAGGGAAGGAGAGAACAGCAGAGGCTGCTAATAATAATAGAAACAGCGCTATCGATACACTTGGCTACTCATTCATTACAGTGTGACTTTGCTATGGGCGGGGTCGTGGAAGCTGTATGCACGGTTATGTGAGCTATCTGATTGGCCTGTGCAGTAGATTTGGCCAACTAAAATGTTTAAATTGTTTAAATTAATTTCGATCGAAAATGTTCAGTCACTAAAAAAGTCTGTGGAACCAGTTACTAAATCATTATTTGTTGAATCGTTTGTTAATTTTTTTTACAGTGCAGGCACACACACACACACACACACTAGAAAATACTTTGTCATCATGTGAGCTCCTTGAATAGTCAACTCATGTTATCACCTCTCCCACCAGGAAACTAAATGTTGGCACTCAGTGAATAGAATTCTGTTAACAGAAAAGGAGTGTGTGTGTGCGCGTGCAAACGTGTGTGTGTGTGTGTGTGTGTGTGTGAACGAGCTATTACCTAACACTACCATATAGTTTGACCGTCTAGTGTCTGTAGTGTTGTAAAGTTACAGGGGAATTCCCAGCCAGATAAAAGAGATAGACATGCATCATTTAACTACAGTGTCAAATCAACTCTCGCTCTCTTAATCTCTCGCTATCTCCCTCCACTTCCTGTCCTTGTCCATGTCTCTCTCCTCTCTCCCTCTCTTTCTCCCTCTCACTCACTCACTTTCTTTCTTTTTCCCTCTCTGTGTTAGTGTGTGCTCTGCCACATCCACAGTAGTGTGTTGGACTGAAATAACCATGATAAATCATTGGACATGGTCCATGACCCTGTTTCTCACAACTAAAACTACATAAAATCCTGAGAAACTCAAGCCATGCCTAGTCAGAGACTCACGGGAAAGGGAGTATTACATTTTAGATCTAGTCTTACACAACTTAAAACTGTTTTACTACATTTCTGTTTTGAGATACGCAAAAAAGGGGACACTCAATCACTACCACAAAGACACACATTGGCAAACACACACACACACACACACACACACACACACACACACACACACACACACACACACACACACACACACACACACACACACACACACACACACACACACACTAATCTCTGTAATACATGTGGCCTGTTCACCTCAGGTTCCCTCCTCCCCGTTTCCTACATCTGTTTCTCTCTCTTTCTCACACATCGTTCTTTAACCTCCATCTTTCTATTCCACCCCTCTCTTTCTGTATTCAATCAAATGCTATTTCGTCTTATTTTCAATGGTTGCACAGTTAAACAATAGTTATTTTCTCACTTTTAGGTGTGATGCATTGTTGCTCTGTCCCAGGAACGGAAATGGTTGAGTTTTCAAAAACCAATGGTCAAACTCCCATGATGCATCAATTGCACCACGTTTGAAACCGTGATGATGCGTCGGTACACTTGTTTATTGCAGGAATGAAGGCCTCATCTGAAGATCTCAAGTCATAGTGGTTTGCTAGTTTCGGAGAAATTCCCCAAACTTTGGTGAGAGATACCAATCTTTGAAATGCGCTTGAAATAAAGACAGCCTGGAACATGCTCAGAATGTTTGTGTTGACGCTGAAATCATGTCACAGTGCATTGTGAAGAATCAGGATGGATGTGGCTATGATAAGTGTGCAAAGGCCAGACGGAAGAGATTGYACAAAATAAACATTGTTCGCAAGATAAAAAATGGTGACAGAGGAGAGAGGGTACATTCTCTATGCAATTTGTTTCACTTTTGGATACAGAAGTTCTGCTGCAAAGCTAATGTTTGCTAGCACCTCTGTCCTACCTAGCTAGCTAGGAAACGTTAGCTAACTAGCTTTAGGTAAAATCTAAAACATCTTTTTGAATGTAGAAATTCTGCTAGACGATTTAGCACGAGATAATCTTTGGCATGATATAGTTAGCTAGCGAAGTAGATCATGTTTGCTGGCTAGTTTAGATTAGTACGCTAGCTAGCTAGTTATMTAACCGTTGAACTCAGGTATTGTCTTTAGCTAGGTAGCTGGTAATTTAGCTAGCTGGCATCCTTTGTCAGCACAGTAATACAATTATTTYCCCAATGTATCGTTCTATTAAATTACATTTTGTTCTTACTATGTTTTGTATGTTTGAGGAGATGATATGCTGTTATAAATGTTTGCAAGTCATTCATAAATGTCCAGAATATTTCCACTTTCTTTTAAGATTTATTTTTAGAAGTTATAAATATTGATAGGCCTAACTCATGAATAAATGGTCAGTAGGTTTCCACTTTCTTTAAAGGTATACTTTCAGCAGTTATGAATGTTGGTAACTCATTTGTTAATGGTCAGTGGATTACCACTTTAGAATAAGTTATACGTTTAGCACTTATAAATGTTGATAACTCAGTTATAAATGTTTATCACTTTAGGATAAGGTACACTTTTAGCAGTTATACATCATTTATAAATGATTTGAGAGTTCACTCAGAGCGTAGACATACTTAAAGGCAGTATTGGGTACTCATCACTACATACAGTACATGGCAGAAGATTCAACACTTCATTACGGTGACCATTTTACCCCCACGATTCCATGTCACCTTTTAACTTGGCTTCTCCAATACTGGCTCCGATGCCACTGATGGTCATTAGTAGCCTACCAAACTTTCTAACTGCATGGTACTCAGCTCTCTATTGTCCTTCTAATCACTCTGACAACAATGCAAATGCTATCAAACATCAAACACTTCATGAGAGCTCAGTTTGCACAATATTTCAATAGGCTATGTCAGACGTTCCCACACTTCAGTTTCCCAAATATGTCTGTTACATAGGCAAGGAGACACATTTTCTTTTCATTACACAGAAAGTCAAACCAAGTCAATTTTTGTGTACATCCATTGCGAATGACAACAGTTCCTCTCTCAATGCAAAAAATCTTTCCAAATCTTTTCAACCAGTACCGGGCAGATGGTGTTGTGTGGGCCAGCGGTTTACTGATGTCAATGTTGTGAACAGAGTGCCCCATGGTTACGGTGGAGTTATGTTATGAGCAGGCATAAGCTACGGACAACAAACACAATTGCATTTTATCAATGGCAATTTGAATGCACAGAGATACCGTGACGAGATCCTGAGGCCCATTGTCGTGCCATTTATCCGCCGCCATCACCTCATGTTGCAGCATGATAAAGCACAGCCCCATGTCGCAAGGATATGTACACAATTCCTGGAAGCTGAAAATGTCCCAGTTCTTCCATGGCCTGCATTCTCGCCAGACATGTCACCCATTGARCATGTTTGGGATGCTCTGGATCGACATGTACAACAACGTGTTCCAGTTTCTGCCAATAACCAACAACTTTGCCACAGCCATTGAAGAGGAGTGGGACAACATTCCACAGGCCACAATCAACAGCCTGATCAACTCTATGCAAAGGAGATGTGTTGAGTTGCTTGAGGTAAATGGTGGTCTGATCCATGCCCCTACTTAAAAAAWWAAAAAAAGCTTTAACACATGTAACCTCCATTCACTATTCGAGCACAGGCTACGAATATTTTGTTTGTTTGTTTGGGGCCATTCTAAATCAAAAATAATTCCAAATTTATATCAGTAGAATATATGTAAAGACCAGATTAAATTAATAATCAATAGTCTGATTGGTGARATAAGTATCAAGTGCTTGTCAAATCAAATAGTGAATGAGAGACTGGGGAAGTGTCTGCTCAAGGAACAGAGATGCCTTTCATGTTACTTTTCCCGAATCATCATTAGTGTCGAACATGCAGCCTTAGAATGTAATAAAAATCCAAACATATAGCCTGATGTTTGTACTGTATCACAACTAAAAGTTGCATAAATAACTCMAAATGAAGTATATAGAARGCAGTGCTGTGTATTCCTGAATGCCAAGGGAAGCCAGCTAGCAAGCATTTTTAGCCAGGACAACAAATACTAAAAGCGTATGAAAGAGTCATGAGAGAGAGGAGGATGGAATTTCTGGGTGAGTCAACATGTTTGTTTCTACTTGCGCAGACACACTCGCACACATACGCATACAGCTCCTTCTGAAAGTATCCAGACCACATCACTTTTCCCACATTTTGTTAGGTTACAGCCTTATTCTAAATCGGATTCAATTGTTTTTTCCCCCCTCATCAATCTACACAAAATACCCCATAATGACAAAGGAAAAACAGTTTTATTTTTGCAAATTTATAAAAAATGTAAAACTGAAATATCACATTTACAGAAGTATTCAGACCCATTACTTAGTACTTTATTGAAGCACCTTCGGCAGCGATTACAGCCGCGAGTCTTCTTGGGTATGACGCTGCAAGCTTGGCACACCTGTATTTGGGAAGTTTCTCCCATTCTTCTCTGCTGATCCTCTCTAGCTCTGTCAGGTTGGATGGGGAGCGTTGCTGCACAGCTATTTTCAGGTCTCTTCAGAGATGTTCGATCGGGTTCAAGTCCGGGCTCTGGCTAGGCTACTCAAGGACATTCAGAGACTTGCCCGAAGCCACTCCTGCGTTGTCTTGAATGTGTGCTTAGGGYCGTTGTCCTGTTGGAAGGTAAACCTTTGCCCCAGTCTGAGGTCCTGAGCATTCTGGAACAGGATTTCATCAATGATCTCTCTCTACTTTGCTCCRTTCATCTTTGCTTCGATCTTCACTAGTCTCCCAGTCCCTGCCGCTGAAAAACATCCCCACAGCATGATGCTGCCACCACCATGCTTCACTGTAGGGATGCTACCAGGTTTCCTCCAGACATGACCCTTGGCCAAAGAGTTMAATCTTGGTTTCATCAGACCAGAGAATCTTGTTTCTCCAAGCGGGCTGTCATGTGCCTTTTACTGAGGAKTGGCTTCCKTCTGGTCACTCTACCATAAAGGCCTGATTAGTGGAGTGCTGCAGAGATGGTTGTCCTTCTAGAAGGTTCTCCCATCTCCACAGASGAACTCTAGAGCTCTGTCAGAGTGAACATCGGGTTCTTGGTGACCTCCCTGACCAAGATCCTCCTCCCCTGATTGCTCAGTTTTGCCGGGCCGCCAGTTCTAYGAAGAGTATTGGTGGTTCCAAACTTCTTCCATTTAAGAATGATGGAGGCCACTGTGTTCTTGGGGACCTTCAATGCTACAGACATTTTTTGGTACTCTTCCCCAGATCTGTTCCTTGACACAATTCTGTTTCAGAGCTCTACGGACAATTCCTTCGACCTAATGGCTTGCTTTTTGTGGGACCTTAAATAGACAGGTGTTTGCCTTTGTTTGCCTTTCCAAATCATGTCCAATCAATAGAACTTACCACAAGTGGACTCCAATCAAGTTGTAGAAACATCTCAAGGATAATCAATGGAAACAGTACGCACCTGAGCTCAATTTTGTGTCTCATAGCAAAGGGCCTCAATACTTATGTACCTCTTTGGGATCGGTGTCCCGCTAGCGTGCCRCTATGACAACATCCGGTGAAATTGCAGAGAGCGAAATTCAAAATACAAAAATCGTAWTATTAAACATTCATGACAATACAAGTGTCTTACATCGTTTAAAAGCTTAACTTCTTGTTAATCSAACCGTGTTGTCAGATTTCAAAAAGGCTTTACGGCGAAAGCATACCATGCGATTTTCTGAGGACAGCGCCCCACATCAAAATAATTTTTCAGACCAGCACAGGCGTCACAAAATCCCAAATAGCGATAAAATAAATCACTTACCTTTGAAGATCTTCCTCTGTTTGCAATCCCAAGGGTCCCAGCTACACAATGAATGGTTGTTTTGTTCAATAAAGTCCCTCTTTATATCCMAAAAAGTCAGTTTAGTTGGCACCATTGATTTCAGTAATCCACTCGTTCAACATGCATACAAACGAATCCAAAAAGTTACTGGTAAAGTTCATCCAAACAAGTCAAACAACGTTTCTAATTAATCCTCAGGTACTCTAATATCTAAATAAATGATAAAATTCACGYGCGCAACAAGACTAYTTTTCTAATGAGGGACACCTTGGAAAAACTACAACTACTTGTTCATTTTTCAAGAAACAAGCCTGAAACCCTTTCTAAAGACTGWTGACATCTAGTGGAAGCCATAGGAACTGCAATMTRGGTCCTATCTATTTGTTWTCCCCATAGGCTAGCATTGAAATGGCCTGTGACCTCAAAAACTAATTTTCCGGATGGATTTTCCTCGGGTTTTCGCCTGCCATATCAGTTCTGTTATACTCACAGACATTATTYTAACAGTTGTAGAAACTTCAGAGTGTGTTCTATCAAATGCTACCAATTATATGCATATCCTAGCWTCTGAGCCTGAGTAACAGGCAGTTTACTTTGGGCAYGTCATTCATCCGAACTTCCGAACACTGCCCCCTAGCCTTAAGAGGATATTATGTAAATAAGGTATTTCTGTTTTGAATTTTTAATACATTTACAAAAATGTATTATGGGGTAGTGTGTGTAGATTGCTAAGGATATATATTTTTTTAATCCATTTTAGAATAAGGCTGTAATGTAAAAAAGCTGTGGTTGAATTTATTCTGCCAATGTGTCTTCTTCTTGTCTTGACCCTTAGGCCTAACTAGTGTAGCCCACAGCCATATTGATAGCCAGATCAGGACCTAACATAAGGACAACTCAGAGTATGCTATTCTGTTCTTCTGAAATAGACTACATTTTCTTCATATCACACCAGACATAGAATGCCCACCCCAACTCACGCCCTGACCAACCAAAATAGAGACATAAAAAGGATCTCTAAGGTCAGGGCGTGAGTTGGGGTGGGCATTCTATGTCTGGTGTTCTATGTTGTCTATTTCTTTGTGTTTGGCCGTGTGTGGTTCTCAATCAGAGGCAGCTGTCTATCGTTGTCTCTGATTGAGAACCATACTTAGGTAGCCTGTTCCCACCTGTGTTTGTGGGTAGTTGTTTTCTGTCTCTGTGTCTGCACCAGACAGAACTGTTTCGTGTTGGTCTATTTTAGTTATTTTGTCTTAGTGTTCTGAGTTAAAATAAATGTTAACATGGACACTTACCACGCTGCGTTTTGGTCCACTCCTTCTCCCGACGACGTTCGTTACAATATCATGTTTCTTTAGACCTGTCTAAAATAAATAATGGATTTATTGTGAAGGTGTAGGTTATATTAAATGGATTTATTAGACTTTTTAAAATGTAGATGTTCTAAAGGTCTGCATCAGTGGCTTGTAGGCTGCGTGGAAGGCCGGAGATGCTAAGCATGTTTACGTTAACTAATGATCAATTACAATGAGACCGGCAGTTATTTGCATGAAAATCACAGGCTGACAAAATGTCACGACTGCCACAGCCCTAGGTATCCTATTTCCGCTGTTTCACCATCCAGTGATATTACGGTTACCATTTCACACCAGAGCGTTCACCATACTTGGACTATTACAGAGAAGTGGTAMGTGTGTTGATATAATCTGGTAAGGAATTAGGAATGACGATTGAATARTGTCCTGGATGTAGACGCATCATGAAAACCAACCTCTTCTGTTCCTGGGACAGAGCACCAATTACATCACACCTAAAAGTGAGAAAATAACAATCGTTCAACTGTGCAACTATTGATAATAAGGATGCATGATGATACATAAGGGTTCAATATTATAAGCGTTTGTRAGTGCATTTATAAATGGTTAGTTACTGGACGTAAATATTGGCTTACTATTTGGCAAACACTGMCCAGTTATTGAACTATTTTTACCAATGATTTATAACCATTTATTAATGGTTTATAATGCATTTACAAATGATTAAATAATCGTTTTTTTTAATAATAACCCCTTTATAACCCCTTTACAAATGAAATCTTATTTAAAAAAATGTTACCCATTATTTGTTGTTGAGGCAATTATCTGCTGACTGTTTGATTGTTTTAAACTTTTATTTTGAAGGTTCAATGTTTTTTTTTTATACCTTCTCTTTCTCTCTTCTCTCAGTGATTCAGGGCCAGATGGCGATGGACTGCTGTCTGTCGGTCAGTCAGAGAGAGATCCCTAGACACGTTGTCATAGGTTACCAGCCTCAGGTCAGAGGTCAAGGCTGCTCCATCGGCGCTGTGGTGTAAGTGAAAAACTTGTATTTCATTGGTTTGGATTTACAACGACCACCCACTGTGGAGTTGAGAGGATTGTATAGGTATTACTGCATTGTCGGAACTAGAAGCACAAGCATTTCGCTACACTCGCATTAACATCTGCTAACCATGTGTATGTGACAAATACAATTTGATATGTTAAAGGGGAAAAGCTATCCGGAACGAATTTTACTAGGATTAATGTCAGAAATTGTGAAAACTGAGTTTAAATGTATTTGGCTAAGGTGTATGTTAACTCCCGACTTCAACTGTAGCTGGTCATCTAGGTTTCTACCTGTAGTCTTTCCATCACCATGACGATAAACAATGACCAATCCAGTAATATTTCTCTCAAATTTGTTATATTCCTGTTAGTAAGCATTTCTCCTTTGCCAAGATAATCCATCAATAAGCTGATTAAACAGCATTATCATTACGTAGGTGCACCTTGTGCTGGGGACAATAAAAGGCCACTTTAAAATGTGCAGTTTTGTCACCCAACACAATGCCACAGATCTCTCAAGTTTTGAGGAGCGCCAATTGGCATGTTGACTGCAGTAATGTTCAACAGCGCAGTTGCCAGAGTATTGAATGTTCATTTCTCTACCATAAGCCTCCTCCAATGTATTTTAGAGAACTTTGCAGTACATCCAACCAGCCTCACAACCGCAGACCACATATATTTTAGTATCTGAATTAAGTATTTTCTGTCTGTAATTAAGCCCTTTTGTGGGGAAAAACTCATTCTGATTGGCTGGACCAGGTCCTACAGTGGGTGGGCCTATGGCGCTCATAGCCCACCCATGGCTGCGGCCTGCCGCAGTTGTGAAATCAACAGATTAGGGCTAATGTAATGTTTTCAATTGACTGGGTTCCCTTCTATGAACTGTAACTCAGTTAAAATCTTTGAAATTGTTCCGTGTTGCATTTATGTTTTTTTAAGTATAATAACAGCCCGCCTTGCTTTCTTATAAGGCATCGTTTGGAGTTTTCACCATATTTCTTAATA
>NW_019942734.1:149795-185241 GCF_002910315.2 Salvelinus sp. IW2-2015 | reverse complement strand
TGGGGGAAAACCAAATGAAATCAGCCAAGACCTCAGAGAAAAAGTTGTAGACCTCCACAAGTCTAGTTCATCCTTGGGAGCAATTTCAGGTACAAAGGTATCTACAGTGTTGTGAAAAAGGTATTTCCCCCTTCCTGATTTCTTATTTTTTGCACATTTGTCACACTTAAATGTTTCAGATCATCAAACAAATTTTTATATTACACAAAGATAACCCAGAAAAACACAAAATGCAGTATTTTAAGTGATCATTTTATTTATTAAGGGGAAAAGCTATCCGACGAATTTTACTAGGATTAAATGTCAAAATTGTGAAAAACTGAGTTTAAATGTATTTGGCTAAGGTGTATGTTAACTCCCGACTTTCAACTGTAGGCTGGTCATCTAGGTTTCTACCTGTAGTCTTTCCATCACCATGACGATAAAACAATGACCAATCCAGTAATATTTCTCTCAAATTTGTTATATTCCTGTTAGTAAGCATTTCTCCTTTGCCAAGATAATCCATCAATAAGCTGATTAAACAGCATTATCATTACGTAGGTGCACCTTGTGCTGGGGACAATAAAAGGCCACTTTAAAATGTGCAGTTTTGTCACACAACACAATGCCACAGATCCTCAAGTTTTGAGGGAGCGCCCAATTGGCATGTTGACTGCAGTAATGTTCAACAGCGCAGTTGCCAGAGTATTGAATGTTCATTTCTCTACCATAAGCCTCCTCCAATGTAATTTTAGAGAACTTGCAGTACATCCAACCAGCCTCACAACCGCAACCACATATAGTATTTCTAGTCTGATATATTAAGTATTTTCTGTCTGTAATTAAGCCCTTTTGTGGGGAAAACTCTTCTGATGGGACTGCGACACATGATGTCAAGCAAAGAGGCACTGAGTTTGAAGGTAGGCCTTGAAATACATCCATAGGTACACCTCCAATTGACTCAAATTATGATAATTATCCTATCAGAAGCTTCTAAAGCCATGACATCATTTTCTGAAATTTTCCAATCTGTTTAAATGCACATTCAACTTAGTGTATGTAAACTTCTGACCCACTGGAATTGTGATACAGTGAATTATAAGTGAAATAATCTGTCTGTAAACAATTGTGGGAAAAATGACTTGTTTCATGCACAAAGTAGATGTCCTAACCGACTTGCCAAAACTATAATTTGTTTTTGTTGACTTCACCCTAAGTGTATGTAAACTTCCGACATCAACTGTATGTACAATACAGTAATGCACATTTACATTAAGTGGTTTGTAAGCAGTGGCGGTCWGTGAGGGAGGACAATTATTTTTCCATGAGCATGACCTTATTTCGAATACAGCCTATTAGATGACTCTCATTCATTTTCCATTCACCCAGTTCAATGTAACAGTGATAGGTTTAAGCTACTATACCCATCATGAGGTTGCTACAACCTAGCCGCTGTGGCAATAAAAATAATGTTTACCTTGACTTGGTAGAGTTCCAGTGTTGTGTTGGATAGTCATAGCCAGCTAGCTAACATAGCATCCCTCTGTTTGTGCAGGGTGTTTGAGTAGGAAAAACTAGCTACATTCTCTACATTCTCCAGCTAAGTAAGTGAAACTGAAGTGAGGGAAAAAATGACAAAATATCTCTCTCTCTCGTTCTCTCTCTTAATTCTCCTTCATTTTGGAAGATATTAATTTGTTCAAAACTGTTCAACTATTGTCTTTCATTCTCTTTGAGTCAACTAGCTAGCTGTAGCTTGTGCTTTCAGTACTAGATTCATTCTCTGATCCTTTGATTGGACAACATGTATGTTCATGCTGCAAGACCTTTGATAGCTTGGAAGACGTTCTCCGGAAGTTGCCTTAATTACTGTGTAAGTCTATGGATGGGGGTGAGAACCATGAGCCTCCTAGATTTTGTATTGAAGTCAATGTACCCAGAGGAGGACGGAAGCTAGCTGTCCTCAAGCTACACCATGGTGCTACCCTACAGAGTTCTGTTGATGCTACTGTAGACTTTAATTGCAAAATAATGTGTTTTAATCAATTATATGGTGAAATGTGATTATATTTAGTATAGTTTAATCTACAAAGGAAAACTTTTCAAATGTTTCAAAAAATTATTTTTATGAAATTCACTGAGGAGGATGGTCCTCCCCTTCGTCCTCTGAGGAGCCTCCACTGTTTGTAAGGATGATAAATTAATAATGCACAAAAAGTGGTTGTTTTCCATATTATTTGATCAAGAAATATATTTAATTTGATGTAGATGTCTTGTGTCTTTGCCCATAACTTTGCACCTTTTGATGTAAATGTTTGACAACAGGGTTTTGTTCTTTCTGGATTCCATTAGAATGACATCACAGAGAAAGGGGCAGGGTTTTGTTCTTTCTGGATTCCATTAGAATGACATCACAGAGAAAGGGCAGGGTTTGTTCTTTCTGGATTCCATTAGAATTGACATCACAGAGAAAGGGGCAGGGGTTTTGTTCTTTCTGGATTCCATTATGAATGAACATCACAGAGAAAGGGGCAGGGTTTGTGTTCTTTCTGGATTCCATTAGAAATGACATCACAGAGAAAGGGGCAGGGTTTTGTTCTTTCTGGATTCCATTAGAATGACATCACAGAGAAAGGGGCAGGGTTTTGTTCTTTCTGGATTCCATTAGAATGACAATAGCAGAGAAAGGGACAAGCAACAAAACAACTCTTACAATTACAAACTATTAAATCCTGTTCTTAATTAACAGCTACCTTTTTTTGTCGAAGCAGAGATGATGGAAAACAGTTTTGCCCATACTACAGACATCTATATCGGTCCGTAATACTAGTAAAGGCCCAGTGGTCTACTTTTGTGAAAATATACATTTTTCTAAAAATATATATATTTTTTTAATTCTGATTTTTCAGGAGCACCCCTACTTCCCACGGCTATGTACTGCCCACTGCCAGTAGCAGGAGTTTGATGCCAGCATATGCCTTACTCTCCCATACCTCCCTGTAACCTGTCTCCCCCTCTCATTCCTTACTCTCCATACCTCCCTGTAACCTGTCTCCCCTCTCATTCCTTACTCTCTATCCTCCTGTACCCGTCTCCCCCTCATTCCTTACTCTCTGTACCTCCCTGTAACCTGTCTCCCCTCCATTCCTTACTCTATATACTCCATGTAACCTGTCTCCCCTCATCATTCCTTACTCTCTATACCCATGTAACCCGTCTCCCTCTCATTCTTACTCTCTATATCTCCATGTAACCTGTCTCCCCTCTCATTCTTACTCTCTATGCCTCCCTGTAACCCGTCTCCCCTCTCATTCTTACTCTCTATATCCCATGTAACCTGTCTCCCCTCTCATTCTTACTCTCTTATACCTCCCTGTGAACCTGTCTCCCCTCTCATTCCTTACTCTCTATACCTCCCTGTAACCTGTCTCCCCTCTCATTCCTTACTCTCTATACCTCCCTGTAACCTGTCTCCCCTCTCATTCCTTACTCTCTGTACCTCCCTGTAACCTGTCTCCCCTCTCATTCCTGACTCTCCGACCTCCTTGTAACCTGTCTCCCCTATCATTCCTTACTGCAGCTTCACTACCAGGAGGGGACTCAAGCTGTGTGCTCCCACTGACCCCACCTGGGTTACAGACCTGATGAATTTCATGGACCGCCTCATCAAGAAATGCCACGAAACCAACTTCAAGGTACCGTCCTTACAAGCAATGTGTATGTAGATTACATAGATTACAGTGTACAGTAGATATAGTACTGTGTAGATTACATACCCGGAATATCTGCATTGTGACCCGCCACCCGCAAATCCCCTCCTTTACGCTTCTGCTACTCTCTGTTTATCATATATGCATAGTCACGTACATACTACCTCAATTAGCTCGACTAACCGGTGCCTSTATATAGCCTCGCTACTGTTATTTTTCACTGTCTTTTTACTGTTGCATTTATTTCTTTACTTATCTATTGTCCACCTAATACAGTATTTTTTACTTTAAAATTGCACCGTTGGTTAGAGCCTGTAAGTAAGCATTTCACTGTAAGGTCTACCTACACCTGTTGTATTCAGCATTTCATTGTAAGGTCTACACCTGTTGTATTCAGCATTTCATTGTAAGGTCTACACCTGTTTTATTCGGCGCACGTGACAAATAAACTTCGATTTGACATAGATTGCAGTATATAGTAGCCGTCTTCATCGACCTGGCCAAGGCTTTCGACTCTGTCAATCACCGTATTCTTATCGGCAGACTCAAYAGCCTTGGTTTCTCAAATGACTGCCTCGCCTGATTCACCAACTACTTCTCAGACAGAGTTCAGTGAGCCAAATCGGAGGGCCTGTTGTCCGGACCTCTGGCAGTCTCTATGGGGGTACCACAGGGTTCAATTCTCTGGCCTACTCTTTTCTCTGTATATATCACCGATGTCGCTCTTAATGCTGGTGATTCCCTGATCCACCTCTTGGCAGACGACACCATTCTGTATACATCTAGCCCTTCTTTGGACACTGTGTTAACTAACCTCCAAACGAGCTTCAATGCCATACAACACTCCTTCCGTGGCCTCCAACTGCTCTTAAACGCTAGTAAAACCAAATGCATGCTTTTCAACCGTTAGCTGCMCGCACCTGCCCRCCCRWCYAGCATCACTACYCTGGACGATTCTGACATAGAATATGTCGACAACTACAAATACCTAGGTGTCTGGCTAGACTGTAAACTCTCCTTCCAGACTCATATTAAACATCTCCAATCCAAAATTAAATCTAGAATCGGCTTCTTATTTCACAACAAAGCCTCATTCACTCACGCCGCCAAACATACCCTCGTCAAACTGACTATCCTACCGATCCTCGACTTCGGCGATGTCATTTACAAAATAGCTTCCAATACTCTACTCAGCCAACTGGACGCAGTCTATCACAGTGCCATCCGTTTTGTCACCAAAGCCCCTTATACCACCCACCACTGCGACCTGTATGCTCTATCGGCTGGCCCTCGCTACATATTCGTTGCCAGACCCACTGGCTCCAGGTCATCTATAAGTCTTTGCTAGGTAAAGCTCCGCCTTATCTCATCTCACTGGTCACCATAACAACACCCACCGTAGCACGTGCTCCAGCAGGTATATCTCACTGGTCATCCCCACAGCCAACACCTCCTTTGGCTGCCTTTCCTTCCAGTTCTCTGTTGCCAATGACTGGAACGAATTGCAAAAATCACTGAAGTTGGAGACTTATATTTCCCTCACTAACTTTAAACATCAGCTATCTGAGCAGCTAACCAATCGCGCTGCAGCTGTACATAGCCCATCTGTAAATAGCCCACCCAATCTACCTACCCCATCCCCATATTGTTTTTATTTACTTTTCTGCTCTTTTGCACACCAGTATTACTACTTGCACATCATCATCTGCTCATCTATCACTCCAGTGTTAATTTGCTAAACTGTAATTACTTTGCTACTATGGCCTAWTTATTACCTTACCTCCTCACGCCATTTGCACACACTGTATATAGACTTTCTTTTTTTTCTTCTATTGTGTTATTGACTGTACGCTTGTTTATTCCATGTGTAACTCTGTGTTGTTGTTTGTGTCRCACTGCTTTGCTTTATCTTGGCCAGGTTGCAGTTGTAAATGAGAACTTGTTCTCAACTAGCTTACCTGGTTAAATAATGGTTAAATAAAATAATAAATAAATAAAATATAGTACTGGGTATATTACATAGATTACAGTATATAGTACTGGGTAGATAACATAGATTTACAGTATACTAGTACTGTAGATAACATAGGCTACAGAATAATAGTAGATATAGTACTGGGTATAATACGTAGATTACGTATATAGTACTGGGTAGATTACATAAGATTACAGTAAGTAGTAGATATAGTACTGGGTAGATAACATACGATTACAGTATATAGTACTGGGAAGATTTAATTAGATTACAGCTATTAGTAGTATGTCTGGGTAGAATACATAGATTAAATAGTATTAGTAGATTTATAGTACTGGGTAGATTCATAGACTACAGTATATAGTACTGGGTAGATCTACATAGATTATAGTATATAGTAGATATAGTACTGGGTAGATTACAATAGACTACAGTATATAGTACTGGGTAGATTAAATAGACTACGTATATAGTACTGGGAGATTATGTAAGATTACAGTATATAGTAGATATAGTACTGGGTAGATTACTAGATTATAGTTATATAGTAGATATAGTACTGGGTAGATTACATAGATTGCAGTATATAGTAGGTATAGTACTGGGTAGATAACATGCTAAATTAGTCTGAATTATGATTTGGCGGTTGGCTTAATCTCTTGCAAATCCTCCAGGTGTTTTTAGCTGCAAGCATTGATCCATTGAACAACAGTGGTGTTGAGTGTTGAGTCACAAAACGAGGAAGTAAAAAAAAAAAAAAACGATGTGATTCAGCAGTTACTAAACCACTAAACTCTGGAATTCAAAAGAAACGTACTTTAGCTAGTGACCTAACTCTATGTGTGTCTGTGTGTTTGCAGGCTAAACACTGTAAGAAGCTGAAGCACAAGAGGCCCTAAGGTCCCTGTCGGAGCCTCTCCTACCACCACCACCTCCACCCCCATCTCCCGGTCAAAACAACCACGACAGAGCCTGAGAAGAACCTTCCAAGTGGGTGAAGAACAGGGTGGGAGAAGTAAAACAACAACAAAAAAGACTAATGTGATTCCTCTTACCACTAATGCACTTTTTAAGTTTCCTTCTGTCTTCAGTCTTTAGTTTATACAACTGACCGTCTTGCTTAAGATACCATGCTGTTTCTCAGTGGCACTTTCACGTAGAAGTTTTTTTTGTTATTTTTATGTGACAAAATATTGAATGATAATATTCCAAAAAGAGTAGACCCTTGACCCCAAATTTGAACTGGCCCTTAAAGCTACAGTCTGGGATTTGAAAAGCAACAAAATGGCAGAAGTAATTGAAATGACCAGATTCCTAGATCCCAGACTAATTTTGTCATCAAATACAAATTTATTTGTCACATGCTTCATGAACAACAGCTGTATTCTAACAGTGAAATGCTTACTTACATGTCATTTTCCAACAATATAGGGTTAAAGATAAAGATACTAAAATATATAATATAAAATCTGAATCAGAAATCAGAATAAATCAGGGGTTAGAGGTTCAGGGTCAAGGTGCTGGCAGCTGGTTAGAACACCCATCTGTCTAATCTATACGTATGGCAGCTGGTTAGAACACCCATCTGCCTAATCTATACGTACATCTCAGAGAATTCAATATTTCATATCATTTGTGAACCTACAATGTATTTGACAAATTCTTATTTTTTCATGGACCTTTTGTTTTTTCAATAAAGACTTTGCCAAATCAATATTCTGAGTGAACGTATTGCTGTATATTTAGAGGATGATGGCGTACGGGCCGGTTTCCCGGACACAGATTAAACTCATGGGCCCAAATCTGTAAACAACAAGTAGTATAACTATTCTCCACTAGAGGGGACAAGCTAGATTACTATTATTTTATTTAACTAGGCAAGTCATTTAAGAACAAATTCTTATTTACAAAGACGGCCTACCAGGGAACAGTGGATTAACTGTCTTGTTCAGGGGCAGAACAATAGATTTTTACCTTGTCAGCTTGGAGGATTTGATCCTGCAACCTCCTGGTTACTGGTCCAACACTCTAACCACTAGGCTACCTGAAGCAATGCAAGTGGCTATTTTTAGCCTGACGCTGCAAAGGATATTAGATATGCCTGACGAGATACTGGATGGGGAATCAGAGGAGCCTAAAGCATTGCCTAAACCAAATAACCACAATTAACCTCTCCACCCTGACTGTCTGTGAGTCAGTACGTAGTGAGGGTTTCCCCTGAAAGGTGGTTGGCTAACCAACAGTATTTATAGCCAAGATGTGTGAGTGTTTTAGGAAACGGGAGATCACTGCAATATTCAGCAAGGGCTTCTCCTGGGCTGGCTGGCAGTACGTATTTATGGTTCTACCATCCATAGGAAACAGGAAGAGGATCCCCACAGTAGATACGTTTTTAGGATCAGGCCTCTGATGTAATACATACCCAACAACACAAACACGACACATACTCAACAATGCACGTCATCAATCAATCAATCAAATTTATTTATAAAGCCCTTTTTACATCAGCCGTTGTCACAAAGTGCTATACAGAAACCCAGCCGAAAACCTCAAACAGCAAGCAATGCAGATGTAGAAGCACGTGAGTGCGATGCATGCTGAACGCGGAATGAGAGAGAGCTCGGTTTCTAAAAAATTGTTTACTAACCTACCTGTTTAATTTGGATCCCGTGATGCAGTTATTCTCAGTTGCTGAGACCGCTACTATCTGTCCCGGGATACTGCTAAACCGTAAAGTCTGAAGAGGTGCTGCTTGGTGAAGCAGCTAGCCTAGCTGCTAGTTATCAAGCTAGCCAGGTTTCCTTGACAGTTTGAACACAGTCCGCAATGCAATTAGCCCTTGTGTCCCAGGCTTGTGGCTGTTTAAATATACTGCTACACAAACAAGTCCTATAAGCATGGTTGGTTCCTGCATGAGACTGACTGATACCACACCAGGCTTCTTACCTTGAAACTGGGATACTCCTTTTGGTTCCCAGAGCAATGTTCTGGATGTACTGACAAATTGTTTATCAGTGATAGTGTGGATTCCTCCCATGTACATTCAATCAGTCACTGGCATGAACCCAACCAAGACAGGTTATTAGAAAAGCAGCATTATGCAAAAACACACAATCTGATACACACAGAAACATTTCCATCACAGTAGTTTCCATGGTTTTTAACACAGGAAGGTGATTTTCTGTTAAAGCAGCATTATACAACAGCATCACATGCAAAGCCTGAATTCTTTGAGCAACTGAAAGGCTGTCATTGGCTATCGTCACCTGTAATTCAGGCTCTGACAAAAGATCTGGACCTTAGATGGCCAATCCACAGTTAAAACAATAAACAAGGTAACAGTAAACATGTCTTCCACTATGAATGATGCAGATATTGTGCCTGACTAACACATTTCAGTTATCAAATTCCAGTTGTCGTGTGTGACCACAGATTATTCCATTGTATTGACCAGATACTCAAGTGACCGTTCTAACAATTAAAAGAAATGTCTTCAAAAATGGAAGGCAGTTAACCTGGGTAACAGTCTTTTTAGGTAGTGTTGCCAAAGAAAAAAACACCACAGAATTTAGGCCCAGTTTTCCCTCTCACCTCACAACTTTCAGTTAATGATGGTCCAATCAGTCAAACTTTTTAAATGACGGATCTCTATGGGAAGACACGTCATTCACCCAAGTTTCATCATGTTTCGGGCCAGTGCTGTCTGAGATATCGCGTGTGACTAATGTACAAACAGACAGACGGACGGAGACCGATCCACAGTCCCCTGCCCAATTTCATCGTGGGGGACCAAAAATGGTTACTCGCCTTTGTTTTGGTAAGAAGCCGAGGCGGGACCATGGGAAGATTTCAATTGCATACTCCTTGTGTCCTCTCTCCTCGTCTCCTTCTCAATACCATTGGATGAGAAATCCAGAGGTCCCGCCCCTCTGACCTTCTCCTCCAATGGGTTTTGAGAAGGAGGCGATGAGAGAGGATGCGAGGAGTATGCAATTGAGATCTTCCCATTGTATATGTTCTTTCAGCCCTATGTCCCCTCAGCTCAATGTTCCCTCAGCCCTATGTTCCCTCAACTCCATATTCCCTCAGCCCTGTGTTCCCTCAGCTCTATGTTCCCTCAGCCCTGTGTTCCCTCAGCTCTATGTTCCCTCAACCCTACATTCCCTCAGTCAAATGTTCCCTCAGTACCCACTGAACCAATTTCAATCAAAATTGGCACAAATGCTTATTGTTTTAAAGGGCAATTTCGTCATGTTTCAACCTCATATTCATTATCTCCAGCACAATACCTGTGTCTACCAGTAAAGGCTGGTGGGAGGAGCTATAGGAGGACAGGCTCATTGTAATGTCTGGAATGGAATTAATGGAATGGAGTCAATAGTGGTTTCCATATGTTCGTATTCAATTAGCTCATTATTCTTTTCAAACGTTTTCAAGCTCTGTCAAATGGGTTGTTAATGGTAGCTTGACAATCATTTTTAGGTCTCGCGATAGATTTTCAAGCAGATTTAAGTAAAAATTGTAACCCGGCCACTCAGGCACATTCACTGTCTTCTTGGTAAGCAACTTCAGTGTAGATTTGGCCTTGCGTTTTAGGTTACTGTCCTGCTGAAAGGTACACCCAGTGTCTGGTGGAAAGTAAACTGAACCAGGTTTTCCTTTAGGATTTTGATGTTCCTTTTTATCCTGAAAAACTCCCCAGTCCTTAATGATTACAAGCATACCCATGACATGATGCAGCCACCACAATGCATGAAAATAATGGAGAGTAGTACTCAGTAATGTGTTGAATTGGATTTGCCTCAAATATAACACTTTATTTTAAAGTCCCCATTGGCCCCATGAGCGGTTTCCTTCCTCTCCGGCAACTGAGTTAGGAAGGACACCTGTATCTTTGTAGTGACTGGGTGTATTGAAACACAATCCAAAGTGTAATGGATAACTTCACCAGGCTAAAAGGGATAATCAACCCCTTCCCCGACGCGCGGCTGCATCCGTAGGACGCCGTCAAAGGGGACGAACCCAGGGATCTTAATTTTTTGACGGTGTCCTGCAGCTGGAGCTGCGGGTCGGGGAAGGGGTACTGTCACGTCTGCTCCCTCTCCGGCCTCTAGGTCACCAGGCTGCTCGTTATGGCGCACACCTGTCACCATCGTTACGCGCACCTGTGTGTCGTCAGACTCACCTGGACTCCATCACCTCCCTGATTACCTTCCCTATATATGTCACTCCCTTTGGTTCTTTCCCCAGGTGTTATTGTTTCTGTTTCTGTTTCATGTCGCTGTTTGTGTTTCTTGTTCTGGTTCTTTTATTTTTTAAATGTATTCACTCCCTGAACTTGCTTCCCGACTCTCAGCGTAGATCGTTACAAGTCCCAAGTCATGGCAGTGATTTACGACATCGAACCCCTTTTAAGGAGATTCTTCTGTACTTTTGTATACTTTTTAGCCAGTAGTTCTGAATGTAACACTCAAAAGTGGTCCTCCAAACATTGCGTACTACGCCACATATGTGCAGATATGCTGTGCAGAGCATGTCTTTAATTAAGCACGGTGTTATTGGATACATCTATTTCTTCTGCATCCATTGATACCATCCATTAGTCTGTGTGATTAACATCTGTAGAGTCTGAATGGTTTCTGCTACAAAGTATGAAAAGCTGAGACTATCAGAGTCATTAGAAGGAGTGATACATAGAAGACCACAGGAAATCCCAGGACAATGTGTCTAAAATACTGTATTAAGGTCACATAGTTGCTGTCACAAACGTCACACAGTTGTCACTGACTAGTTGGATATTCATTTCCCAGTGAGCAAACCATTTCTGTACTTGCAGCATTCATATAAATGTATTTTGATCAGGTGTTTTGGTTTGGAGGGCCTTCTTTTGTTTCTATTGACAAATGTCAATATAAACTCATGAATGTAACTGTTGGTGTCAAGTAGTTTTGTGTTCTACTTGTAGTCCTGGTTGTCCTGAAAAGATAAAAACACTTCACTGTGACGCTAAATGTTAAATGAAAAGACGATTTTTTTGCATAACAATTTATAAAGTCAGAGGCGCTGCCTGCGTATGGTTAGTTCGGCTGTCTGTCAATCAAGGGGTGGGCTGGTGGTTGTTTCTCCTGAGGGATTGGACAACGTGCACTGCAGCACACCCAGCAGCTGTGTTCCAGATGACTTGATTACTGCCAGCCTTGATTAGAATGTGCCGAGCAGCAGTCCCATGTGGGCAGGATTAGAAATGTGCCGAGCAGCAGCCCATGTGGGCAGGATTAGAATGTGCCGAGCAGCAGTCCCATGTGGGAAGGATTAGAATATGCCGAGCAGCAGTCCATGTGGCAGGATTAGAATGTGCCGAGCAGCAGTCCCATGTGAGCAGGATTAGAATGTGCCGAGCAGCAGTCCCGTGTGGGCAGGATTAGAATGTGCCGAGCAGCAGTCCCATGTGGGAGGATTAGAATATGCGAGTAGCCGTCCCATGGTGGGCAGGATAGAAGTGTGCCGAGCAGCAGTCCATGTGAGCAGGATTAGAATGTGCCGAGCAGCAGTCCGTGTGGGCAGAGGATTTAGAATGTGCGAGCAGCAGTCCATGGGGCAGGACTTAGAATCGTCGACAGCAGTCCATGTGGGCAGGATTAGAATGTGCCGAGCAGCAGTCCCATGTGGGCAGGATTAGAATGTGCCGAGCAGCAGTCCCATGTGGGCAGGATTAGAATGTGCTGAGCAGCAGTCCCATGAGGGCAGGATTAGAACGTGCCGAGCAGCAGTCCCATGTGGGCAGGATTAGAATGGGCCGAGCAGCAGTCCCATGAGGGCAGGATTAGAATGTTCCGAGCAGCAGTCCCATGTGGGCAGGATTGAAATCTAACCAAACCAAGGAAAACATGTGACTTTCTAGTTTCCTAAATCTCCAAATTGGAAGATACTAACTTTATGACCAAAATGTTCCTATTTACACTTTGCAGTAAATTTTGTCACTAGAATACGATGGGCCGTCTTCAACCAGAGAAGTTTGTTATTGGGTTCCGCTCCCCTTTAATGAAACAGGTGGTGTGATTAGATACCAGCAAGGGCTTCTGGTTGAATCCCTGGTCTGTTGACTACCGCTCTCCTAGTGTTTTGATGCAGTGTGCCTAATGAACACCACCCTGATTTTGATCCAACAAATTACCTACAACATTATGAAGAGGAGGATTGGGATATTAAAGTTGACTGTTATTCTGACAGTTGGACATAAGTCCCTCAGCACATGACCATGTCCGTGGGATAAATTGCAGGACTGTAAAGGAGAGGCCCCTGTCATCAGGTCTTCAGTCATTCCAGATATTACAAGACAGAGGTCAAAGCTGTTACCACAACAGCAGTTAAACTTGGCATCCTATCAACTCATTCACAGGCAGACAGAAACACTTTCCATTTTCCACATGATTTACATTCCATTCGGAAAGTACTCAGACCCCTTGACATTGTCAACATTTAGTTACCTTACAGCCTTATTATAAAATGGATTTCATTAATTATTTATCTCCTCAATCTACACATAATAGGCCATAATGATAAATCTAAAAAAAGGTATTTAGAAAATTTAACTAATGTTTTAAAAAACAGAAATACCTTATTTACATAAGAATTCAGACCCTTTGCTATGAGACCTGAAATTGAGCTCAGGTTCATCCTGTTTCCATGGATCATTCTTGAGATGTTTCTACGACTTGATTGGAGTCCACCTGTGGTAAATTCAATTGATTGGACATTATATGGAAATGCACACACCTGTCTATATAAAGGTCCCACAGTTGACAGTGAATTTCAGAGCAAAAACCAATCCATGAGGTCGAAGGAATTGTCTGCAGAGCTCAGAGACAGGACTGTGTCAAGGCACATATCTGGTGAAGGGTACCAAAATATTTCTGCAGCATTGAAGGTCCCTAAGAACACAGTGGCCTCCATCATTCCACCAAGACTCTTCCTAGAGCTGGCCGCCCGGCCAAACTGAGCAATAGGGGGAGAAGGGCCTTGGTCAGGGAGGTGACCAAGAACCCGATGGTCACTCTGACAGAGATCCAGAGTTCCTCTGTGGAGATGGGAGAACCTTCCAGAAAGACAACAATCTCTGCAGCACTCCACCAATCAGGTCTTTATGGAGAGTGGCCAGAAGGAAGCCACATACAGCCCGCTTGGAGTTTGCAAAAGGCACCTAAAGGACTCTCAGACCATGAGAAACAAGATTCTCTGGTCTGATGAAACAAGATTGAACTCTTTGGCCTGAATGCCAAGGGTCACGTCTGGAGGAATCTGGCACCATCCTAATGGTGAAGCATGGTGGTGGCAATCCCTACGGTGAAGCATGGTGTGCAGCATCCCTACGGTGAAGCATGGTGGTGGCAGCATTCCCTACGGTGAAAGCATGGTGGTGGCACATCCCTACGGTGAAGCATGGTGTAGACCATCCTACGGTGAAGCAGTGGTGGCACCATCCCTACGTGAAGCATGGTGGTGACACCATCCCTACGGTGAAGCATGGTGGTGGCACCATCCTTACGGTGAAGCATGGTGGTGGCACCATCCCTACGGTGAAGCATGGTGGTGGCAGCATCCCTACGGTGAAGCATGGTGGTGGCAGCATCCCTACGGTGAAGCATGGTGGTGGCAGCATCATGCTGTTCGGATGTTTTTCATCGGCAAGAACTGGTACACTAGTCAGGATCGAGGGAAAGATGAACGAAGCAAAGTAGAGAGAGATCTTTGATGAAAACCTGCTCCAGTGTGCTCAGGACCTCAGACTGGGGCAAAGGTTCACCTTCCAACAGGACAACGACCCTAAGCACACAGCCAAGACAATGCAGGAGTGGCTTCGGGACAAGTCTCTGAATGTCCTTGAGTGGTCAAGCCAGAGCTCAGACTACAACCCGATCGAACATCTCTGAAGAGACCTGAAAATAGCTGTGCAGCAACGCTCCCCAACCAACCTGACAGAGCTTGAGAGGATCTGCAGAGAAGAATGGGAGAAACTCCCCAAATACAGGTGTCCCAAGCCTGTAGCGTCATAACCAAGAAGACTCGAGGTTGTAATCGCTGCCAAAGGTGCTTCAACAAAGTACTGAGTAATGGGTGTGAATACTTATGTAAATGTGATATATCTGTTTTTTATTTGTAATACATTTGCAAAAATGTCTTAAAACCTGTTTTGACGTGGTCATTATGGGCTTTGTGTGAAGATGGATGAGGAGAAAACAACAATTTCATCCATTTTAGAATATGGCTGTAATGTACCAAAATGTGGAAAAGGTCAAGGGGCCTAAATCCTTTCCGAATGCACTGTATATCAGTCTTCAAATTGCGTGGCTGATGTGAAGTGTTTCACTCCTAAACATTGATCACTGGCGTCAGGCCATCTAGTGGATTCAGCTGTAACTTGTCCTGACTCTTCCAAAGGCGTGGCTAGTCCCCAGCTCCCCAAGACACTTGTTCCAACAGCTGCAGCTGAAGGGAGGGTGTGGGATTCACGGTTTTATTCATGTTCTCCGTTATGGACTTTCCTTTTCTTGTCCTTGACTTTGTCTTCCTACAATCTGTGCTGTTTACATTTGTAGTCTGTGTCAAGTTATTACTATAGATGATCAATCGGGGGGCTTGTCCATTATTGGACAAAATGTGTGATTTAAGAAGACCTGACTTTTTTGTTACGACCCTTTGAGAGAGAGAGAGAGAGAGAGAGAGAGAGAGAGCTTGGAAGAACTCTGTTTAGTCTATAACAGTTCAGTATAACGTTCAACATTGTTCAACATTTGACATTTAAAACGACATATTTGAAAGTCTTCAAATGAAGCTGTCCAATAAGAAGCGGGTATTTGACTGGTCCGTCTAATGGCCATATCGTGTATAAGTCGGTTTCTTATATATCCTCAGGTGCACGTCTCAAGTGGCAGCAGATCTGCCACCAAGCAATAAAGCAATGCTGTGTGGAATCGGGATGTATTTCTGGCACACTGGTTTCTGAACATGGCCATATTGGGCTTGTAAATGATCTGTCGCTTGTTGATCTGTTGCTAACTCTGGTAGAAAATGGAACTACTTCTTGTAAATCTACCATTTATGCCTCTTACTCTGTCCAAAGATCTGTAATGCACAATACAGTAGCTCCCCATTTGRTCAAAGTGTTTATCCTCGTAAATGTACGAGATTAATATTAAATGTACCCCTCCATTGAATTCACTGTGTTGAAAAGTGAAGACCTCATCACYTATACTCTGGACCACAGAGAGATCCGATACAGGCCAGCACATTATTTGGACCTYATTAGTCGACCACAAGGCCCTTACATTGCTGACGTTGGCCACCATAATAGATGTACAGTTCGAGGGAACCATGCCACAGCATGTGACATTTCACATCCAGATTTAGATTTTTACTGTGTGTGACATTTTAATGGCTTGAATCATGTTACAAATCTCTATGTCAGCTAAGGCATTGGGGTGTCTCAGGCAAACTCCTGTCTGTGTTGATTAAAAAGGGCTGTTAAACAGAGTACATTTGGGGTCTTTAACTTGGTCGTTAATTAAAACTATTCATCTCAAGAGGTTGAATGAAATAAAAACTATACTTGGTAAGTGTCAGTAAAGTGTCAACAAAGTAAGAGGTGTGATCATTACAGGGTTGATGTTTTCATCCTAAATCAGCCATGAATCCCCTCGTGACAGGTGGAATGGAAGCCTGTTGTGTTCAATAGGGAGGGGAAATTAAATGCAAGTTTAAATTTGTTTTGAAAGTGTTAATAGATTTGTGCTATATCTATCTATGGGTAACAGGGTTAACATGTTATGCTCGAAGTGCTCAGTTTTCTACCACAAAACACCAGAAAATGGCCAAAAAGACTAGAACCAGCTCACCTGCTTTTACACTACGAGTTGACTGTCAGATGTTCAATGTTTCTCTTGAAAACATAATTTAAGAAAATATATATTTTCAACATATTAAAATGACACTTCAGTTCACGTTCACCTAACAATGAGATACAAACATAAATGAATTACTAATCATATGAAATAAATAATAATATTCATAAATGAATTAACATAACTAGGGCTTTACAATGATGGTAAAAACTTGAAGAATTGTTGTGGTTAAATGGGTTCAAATCCTCCTTGAAAGTCGGATAAACATAACGACTACTTTGCGAACACAGACAGTCGTTTAAAGCATCCTTAAAATGTTTTGGATTAAGAGTTACTGTCTGATCCTCATAATGTCCTGCCAACATATGTCAAATATTTACAATGACAGTTTAATTGCTTAATGACATTTGGCAGTTAACAGATGTCTCGACCCCCCCTTAATTGTTGTTAGTCATATATCATGTAAGACCTTTGCACATTTAAAATAACTTGAATGACATAAACTCTTAGTCTGCATGGTGCGAATGTTCTCTTAATCCACAAACACTCCTAGTAAATAGCGTCTGTCTAATAACAGTGATATATCAGTGGCAGAAATCGGCTGTGTGGAAACGGTGGGAGATATACTAAACAATAAACCTTGGCTGCAGTGAAGAGGAGCACAGTCCAAGAAATGAAAAGACCTCGACGGGGTCCCTCCAGATGGTCAGCCCAGCCTCTTGTTCAACTAGTGCATCCAGCTTCTTCCCCTATGGGGATTATTGTACTGATGTGCTGGCCACTGCAGCTGGATAAAAAAACAGGGTGTATTCAGTGAGGTGAGATGTTCTGAATACAGCTGATAGAAATGTATCTACTAGAGCCGACACAATTCCCTATTCTACCTGACAGACAGTCATATCTGTTCTACACAATACATGTCTATGTGAACGTTCTGTAAGGTTTCACCCTGTTTAACATTCATTTAGCCGCACCATAATAGACACAAAGAATATTTAAATGCTGAGGTTTGAAAACAGAAAAGATATGATACACATTGAAGGCTGTGAATGAAATGCCTGACTTGAAAAAAAAAAGAACTTGCTAAATAACATACGTTTAGAAATTATTTTAAGCAATGTCTCTGGCTCCTTCAAAAGTTGCTTTCTTAAAAAAAGGGATTTAAATGTTAAAGGAATCTGTTACTTTATTGTAACTATACCCTATTAGTTCTATATCAGTTTTATTGAAGCCAGCTCAGCTGCTAAGTGTTTTACTTCAGTGAAATATAAAAGTTTAAGGCAGCTTTCTTGCTGTCAGCAATATGAGTGGAGAATATTATTGACATTTCTGTACTGGTGTCATGTTATAATCCTAAGAAGTCTTAACAATCCTACTGGACCGTTTTAGCCAACTGAAATGTGAGACTAATCAAAGCGTCTCCAGCCTCTTCAAAACATCATAATGTAGATAAATAACGTTAGATTTAAACGTTTTATGAGCTGTAATTGAAAGCCTATATGTTTCTGTTCTAGTTTTGAAATAGTGAATATGGTTTCACCAGGGTGATAAATCAAACCAAGCACAGCACGAGGTCAAGTCCGTCCCAAGCATGAGGTGAAGAGAGAGCTCAGATGTTTTTATAAGCAAAATAATATAAGAAAAATAATGGGTAAWTATAAATATATCAAGTGATTGATAAAGATTAGTGCCACTAAAATCTAAGTAAATAAGGTCAGATTAGATTTCATTTAAACTATTTTAGTGGTAGTGGGGCAATACGGACTCAGTCCTTTACAGTATTTGAGGGACATTGATAGTAACATTGGAATCAATTTGATGAATCAAACTTTTGATATTGTCCGAAACTATTAATAATGACATTTCTCATTTGTGTAAATTCAGTGAAATTCAATTCAGAGCAATATTCCACGAAGAAGTAATATAATGGCAGTGTGACGTTCCTGGAAGTTGGTGACGCTGGTGATACACAGACACACAGGTCTGGGGGAGTGTCTCTCATCCAATCCATTTCCTTCACCAGACTGGTCCATAATTAACTTCTGCTTGGTYGGCACTTCCAACCAGATATAAGGAGGCTGAGGACCCAGTATCYATAAGTCAGATMCCTTCTTCCTCTGTGGTAAGACTCTCTCCACATCTTTAGAGTTGTACGTTTGTCACGTCTTTGAGTTCAGAATCTGAGGCGGTAGCTAACTACACTGTTTGAATTGAGTTCTGCACTTTATTTTTACTTGTCTTATGTATTATTTTAAAATATGCAATCAAGTGTCATTGATTTAAAATTTTAGTAAAAAAAAAAAAAAAGTGTTTTAACTTGAAATGTGTTTTACTTAAAATCTGTACCTTTTATCTGTGGTTAAAAGTGTTGCTCCTGCACTTGTTTGTAAGTTGAGGTGTTGGTCAAGAGTGTAAGTGGGTTGTCAGGGGTATTTATTTGAATTCTTGACATAATTGGTAGTAAAGTGAGTTGCCATTATGAAAATGTAATTGACCAGTTGCACCTGTAGTTGAATTGAAAGTGGCCTTAATGGTTGAGTTGAATGATGCCATTCAAAATGTTTTCTAGCTCTTCAGGGGCTAAATGACAGGGCTTTCGATTTGTGCATCATATTCACAACAACCTAATGTTTCACAGGTTCCTCCGAGAAGTACAAATTCATCTGTAGGAGGGGAAAAACAAGGTGAGGAATGGTTTGAGTCTTTATATAAAAAGTGCTGAAAATATTCTGTGAGATACCTTTCACCTTACTCTGTTGACTGTGGAGGAAGCACCACAGAATCAATTGTGTGTCTTGTTTCATATCTTTCCTAGTAATCCGTCACCATGAGAATCAATCGCGTTTCTTGTTTCATATCTTTCCTAGTAATCCGTCACCATGAGTTCAATCACGTGTCTTGTTTCATATCTTTCCTAGTAATCCGTCACCATGAGAATCAATCGCGTGTCTTGTTCATATCTTTCCTAGTAATCCGTCACCATGAGTATCAAACACGTGTCTTGTTTCATATCTTTCCTAGTAATCCGTCACCATGAGTATCAATCGTGTCTTGTTTCATATCTTTCCTAGTAATCCGTCAAATGAGTATCAATCGTGTCTTGTTTCATATCTTTCCTAGTAATCCGTCAACATGAGTATCAATCGTGTCTTGTTTCATATCTTTCCTAGTAATCCGTCAACATGAGTATCAATCGTGTCTTGTTTCATATCTTTCCTAGTAATCCGTCAACATGAGTATCAATCACGTGTCTTGTTTCATATCTTTCCTAGTAATCCGTCAACATGAGTATCAATACGTGGTCTTGTTTCATATCTTTCCTAGTAATCCGTCAACATGAGTATCAATCACGTGTCTTGTTTCATATCTTTCCTAGTAATCCGTCACCATGAGTATCAATCATGGTCTTGTTTCATATCTTTCCTAGTAATCCGTCAACATGAGTATCAATCACGTGTCTTGTTTCATATCTTTCCTAGTAATCCGTCACATGAGTATCAATCATGTGTCTTGTTTCATATCTTTCCTAGTAATCCGTCAACATGAGTATCAATCACGTGTCTTGTTTCACTCTTTCCTAGTAATCCGTCAACATGAGTACGGACGCTAGTGCAATCTCCGGGGAAGGCTGCCATATACCTCCGTAAGCCTGAGAAGGAGAGGATGGAGGCACAAGCTGCACCCTTTGACTCAAAGAACGCTTGTTATGTGTCAGACGTCAAAGAGCTGTACCTTAAGGGTTTGGTGACTGACAGGGCCGGCGGAAAGTGTACTGTGACAGTCACCAATCCTGACGGCTCCAAGCAGGTAAGGCTGATTTGAAAAGTATTCAAGTTCAACTTTGTGCAATTACTTTATTTCTTGAAAAAAAATCATCAACATGAAAAATAAAAAATCAGTAACAAAATAGATTAAAAATCATTCATTTTGTTTTTTGTAATTAGAATATAACATTCAAACAGCTTTTTTATTGCTGTTATTTAAAAATTGCATCGATTTTTTCCCCCTCACAAATATAAGTMGAGAATCACTACGTACTCTGCGTAYACCAATCATTAGGAACACCTTACCAATATTGAGTAATAACAGCCTCCATTTGTTGGGGCTTGGACTCTACAAGGTATCGAAAGCGTTCCTAGGGATGCTGGCCCATATTGACTCCAATGCTTCCCACAAATTTGCTGGATGTCTTTAGGCTGGTAAAATATTCTTGATGCACAAGGGAAACTGTTGAGCGTGAAAAAACCCAGCAGCGTTGCAGTTCTTGACACAAACCGGTGTGCCTGGCACCTACTACCATACCCCGTTCAATGGCACCTACTACCATACCCCGTTCAATGGCACCTACTACCATACCCTGTTCAATGGCACCTACTACCATACCCCGTTCAATGGCACCTACTACCATACCCTGTTCAATGGCACCTACTACCATACCCTGTTCAATGGCACCTACTACCATACCCCGTTTAATGGAACTTAAATATTTTGTCCTTCATACTCTGGTCCCGTGTGGCTCATTTAGTAGAGCATAGTGTTTTCAAAGCCAGGGTTGTGGGTTCTATTCCCACAGGGGACCAGTATGTAAACGTATGAACTCACTGCAATAAGTGGCTTTGGATAAGAGYGACTGCTAAATGACGTAAATGAATGGTACACAATTCATGTCTCAAGGGTTAAAAAAMCCTTCTTTAACCTGTCTCCTCCCCTTCATCTACTCTGRTTGAAGTGGATTTAACAAGTTACATCAATAAGGGATCATATATTTCACCTGGATTCACCTGGTCAGTCTATGTCCTGGATAGGAAGCTGGCGTCCCACACCCCCATCAAAGTTCCCCATCCCTGGTCTATGTCATGGAAAGAGCAGGTGTKCTTMMTGTTTTGTATACTCAGTATAYGTGYCAGTGGGTGATAAAGTAGTGGGATTCAATGGAGGTACGCATTTATTAAAAAAGATTGAACTTGTATTTAATGAGCAAAAAGCATYCAGTCAAGTCCAGTTTGATCTGTGTGTCAWGTAGATTTCTGACTGTTTCAGGAAGGAAAAGAGTTCAAAGARGCAGAYGTCTACCAGATGAACCCCCCTAARTACGACAAGATTGAGGACATGGCCATGATGACCTACCTGAATGAAGCCTCTGTGTTGTATAACCTCAAAGAGCGTTATGCAGCATGGATGATCTATGTAGAAACTGCCATAAACGTACACAATTACTGAACATAAGAGAATACATACATACATACATACATTACTACACGTTAACATATACAGTAACACATTAACCATACAGTATACACATTACACATACAGAACACATTAACACATACGTCTACACATTAACCAATACAGTACTACACATTAACACATACAGTACTACACATTAACACATACAGTATACACATTAACACATACAGTACTACACATTAACACATACAGAACTACACATTAACACATACAGTACTACACATTAACACATACAGTACTCACATTAACACATACAGTACTACACATACCAATACTGCAGACCCACATAACCAAAGTACACCCACATCCTCATGTGAATCCAGGTGAAAGTCAATCAGATTTTGTTAATCCCCTATTTAATTTGATCACTTTCATCCAGACCTACTCTGGGCTGTTCTGTGCCACGGTGAACCCTACAAGTGGCTCCCCGTGTACGACATGGAGGTTGTCAACGCCTACAGAGGGAAGAAGAGGATGGAGGCTCCACCCATATCTTTCTCCGTCTCTGACAACGCCTTTCAGTTCATGCAGATCGGTACGAGCTTTAATGGATGGATGGATGGATGGATGGAGTGGATGGATGGATGGATGGATGGATGGATGGATGGATGGATGGATGGATGGATGGAGATGGATGGATGGATGGATGGATGGGATGGATGATGGTGGATGGATGATGGATGGATGATGGTGATGGTGGATGGATGGATGGATGGATGGATGGATGGATGATGGATGGATGAAAGTAAAAATATGCTTTAGAGAGGTACACACTGAAACAAATGGTTATATTTAGGGTTATTTGGCTTGTAACATAGCGGATCCCTATTTGGTGCTATGTAGAACCCTTTTGTCATGTTTTGTCATTTATTTTCATGTTTGTCCCTGGTGCTTCCCTCTGCTGGTCTTATTAGGTTCTTTCCCTCTTTCTCTCTCTCTTCTCCTCCTCCCTCTCTCCCTCTCCCGCTCTCTCTCTCTATCGTTCCGTTCCTGCTCCCAGCTGTTTCTCATTCTCCTAACGACCTCATTTACTCTTTCACTCTGTCCCCTATTTTGCCCTCTGATTAGAGTCCTATTTCTCCTCTGTTTTCCGCTCTGTCCTTGTCGGATTCTTGTTTGATGTTTGCTGTCCTGCGTCCTTGTTCCGCCCTGTCGTGTTTTGCCTGGAATAAAGACTCTGTTTCTTTAAGTCGCTTTTGGGTCCGCATTAATCAGCATAACAGAAGAATCCCGACAAGATGGACCCAGCGATATGGATTCTCTCAACACTGCCGTCGAGTTCCAGGGAGCAATGCTCGGCAGAGCACGAGCAGGAATTGTTTGCTGCTCGTCATGCCGTTGAAACCCTGGCGCTCAGGTCTCCGATCTCTCTGGACAGTTTCAGAGTCTTCGTCTCGTGCCACCAGATACTTCCTGGTCTTCCAAGTCTCCGGAACCTAGGGTTAATAACCCCCCTTGTTACTCTGGGCAGCCCTGAGTGTCGCTCCTTTCTCACCCAGTGTGATATTGTGTTCTCTCTCCAGCCCAACACGTACTCAAGAGAGAGAGCTCGGATCGCTTACGTCATATCACTCCTTACTGGTCGGGCTCGGGAGTGGGGCACAGCCATCTGGGAGGCAAGGGCTGAGTGTTCTATCGATTATCTGACTTTAAAGAGGAGATGATACGGGTTTTTGATCGTTCAGTTTTTGGGAGGAGGCTTCCAGGGTCCTGGCTTCCCTATGTCAAGGTGATCGATCCATAACGGATTACTCTATAGAGTTTCGCACTCTTGCTGCCTCCAGTGACTGGAACGAGCCGGCGTTGCTCGCTTGTTTTCTGGAGGGACTCCACGCTGAGGTTAAGGATGAGATTCTCCCGGGAGGTTCCTTCCAGCGTGGACTCTTTGATTGCACTCGCCATCCGTATAGAACGACGGGTAGATCTTCGTCACCGAGCTCGTGAGGAGAGCTCGCGTTAACGGTGTTTCCTCTCCGCATCTCAACCATCTCCTCCCCGGCTCAGAGACTGAGCCATGCAGCTGGGAGGTATTCGCATCTCGACTAAGGAGAGGAACGGAGAATCACCAACCGCCTTTGCCTCTATTGCGGTTCTGCTGGACATTTTGTCATGTCATGTCCAGTAAAAGGCAAGCTTCATAGTAAGCGGAGGGCTACTGGTGAGCGCTACTACTCAAGTCTCTCCATCAAGATCCTGTACTACCTTGTCGGTCCATCTACGCTGGACCGGTTCGGCTGCTCCTGCAGTGCCTTGATAGACTCTGGGCTGAGGGTTGTTTTTATGGACGAAGCATGGGCTCGGAAACATGACATTCCTCTCAGACAGTTAGGAAATCCACGCCCATGTTCGCCTTAGATGGTAGTCCTCTTCCAGTATCAGATGTGAGACACTACCTTTAACCCTCACAGTATTGGTATCACAGTGAGACTATTTCATTTTTGATTTTCGTTCACCTTTTACACCTGTTGTTTTGGGTCATCCCTGGCTAGTATGTCATAATCCTTCTATTAATTGGACTAGTAATTCTATCCTATCCTGGAACGTTTCTTGTCATGTGAAGTGTTTAATGTCTGCTATCCCTCCTGTTTCTTCTGTCCCTCTACTCAGGAGGACTGGTGATTTGACAGGAGTGCCGGAGGAATATCATGATCTGCGCACGTCTTCAGTCGGTCCAGAGCCAACTCCCTTCCTCCTCACGGTCGTATGATTGTTTATTGCTCCTTCCGGGACCACTCCCCCTCGGGGTAGACTATACTCTCTGTCGGCTCCCGAACGTAAGGCTCTCGAGGATTATCTGTCTGTTTCTCTCGACGCGGTACGTGGTGCTTCTTCTCTCCCGCCGGGGCGGGGTTTTTCTTTGTTAAGAAGAAGGACGGTACTCTGCGCCCTGCGTGGATATCGAGGGCTGAATGACATAACGGTTAAGAATCGTTATCCGCTTCCCTTATGTCGTCAGCCTTCGAGATTTTGCAGGGAGCCAGGTTCTTTACTAATTTTGGACCTTCGTACGCTTACCATCTCGTACGCATCGAGGGGGGGACGAGTGGAAGACAGCGTTTAACACTCCGTTAGGGCATTTTGAATACCGGGTTTTGCCGTTCGGTCTCGCAAATGCTCCAGCTGTCTTTCAGGCATTAGTTAATGATGTACTGAGAGACATGCTGAACATCTTTGTTTTCGTTTACCTTGACGTATCCTGATTTTTTCACCGTCTCTGAGATTCATGTTCAGCAGTTCGACGGCGTGGTACTCCAGCGCCTTTTAGAGAATTGTTTCTACGTGAAGGGCTAGAAGTGCGCTTTTCATGTCTCTCTTGTACACATTTCTCGGTTCTGCTTATTGTCGCTGAAGGCATTCAGATGGATCCGCTAAGGTCCAGGACTGTCAGCGATTGGCCCGTTCTAAGTCACGTGTGAGGTTGCCGCGCTTTTCTGGTTTCGCTAATTTCTATCGGCGTTTCATTCGTATTTCGTCAAAGTGGCTGCCCCTCTCTCAAGGTCTGACTTCTGTCAAGTCTTGCTTTAAGTGGTCCGCTCGGTCTCGACCCAGGGAGCTTTTTGAATCTCTCAAGGAAGGCGTTTACATCGCCCTATCCTTTGTTACTCCTGAACGTCATGAAACAACTAATATTGTCGAGGTTAAGAACGCTATCAGAGTTTGGTCAGGGGGCTGGGCGGCCATGTCTCGTCCCAGCGCTTCGCATCTCTCTCCAATTTGACGATAAGGTCCATCCGTTGCGCGTACTTTCTTCCTCGCATATTAACCTGGACGCCGCATCGTGAACGGCAACTATGATTGGTAACCGCGAACTGCGGTTACCTGCCTATCTACGCTAGGCCAAAGGCGATGGCGACAAGTGGTTGGAGGGGGCGACCGTCCTTATTGTCCGTTTGTGGACGTGACCATAAGACTTGAAGTCTTATCGTTCCGGCCAAACGACTTTTTAAAATGCGAGGTCAACGCTCGGTTGGGCCGTGTGTTGTTTTCGTCGTTGATTCGTAGTTCGTGATTTGCCTATCGCCCGCGGAGAATAAGAACACCAAGCCTGAACTGCCTTATCTCGTCTCTTTAGTTTCTTCTGTGCGTTGCTACCGAGCCAGAGGGGATTCTCCCTGAAGGGGCGTGTTGTCGGGTTTGATGTCTGGGATTGAGAGACCGGTAAAGCAAGCATCACCCAACACGCGTCGGCGCGCGTTTGTCCTAGTAACTTCTGTTCGTTCCTGGTTCTAATCGTCTGGCTGTTTTCAGTGGGCTCGACTACTGCAAGTTAGGTGGCCACCCCCGGGTTCGCGGCGACTTGGACGGACACGCTTGCTTTCGTTATTCTTGCTACAGCGGTTTTTGGGTGCCTAGTCTCAGGAAGCTGACAACGCGCGTTTTTGCCAAGTTGGCTGCTTGTTCGGCACTGCGCCGCAGACATAAAGTCAGGTTCCTGCCTCTGCCGGTCGTCTCAGACCGGGTTCCCATTCCTTTCTCGACATGGTCTCACATTCGCTTAGACTTTATTAGACGGTCTGTATGCCTCGTCTGCGGGGAAGACTGTGATTCTTACGGTTCCGCAGGTTTCTTTAAGGCGGATTCATTTAGATTTTTATATTCATGCCCTTGCTAAGCTTCTCTTCCGTAGATAAGGGGAACGGCACAGATCATCAGTTGAGAATGTGTCAGAATTCATGGGCTCCCGTTAGACGCCGTTTCACGCGACAGAAGGTCGCACAATTACACGTCAAGTTTTTGGAGGGAATTCTGTCGTTACTTGAAATTTCGGGTGGCTTCCGTCAGTCATCTCTTCCGGGTTTCATCCCCAATACGTAACGGTCAAGCAGAAAGGGCCAATCAGTCGATTGGTCGCATATTAACCACCTTTCGTTTCGCAAACCTGCCGTCTTGGGACAGAATAGCTCCCTGGGCTGTAGATACGCTTCATAAAGCGCTTCCCTTTCGTCTGCTACGAGGCTATTCTGTTCAGATAGTTTAGGGTACACACACTCCTCTGTTCTCGTCAAGACATCGCAAATTTCTTGAAGACAACAACTCCAAATGCTGGAAAATTTTTTTTTTGTTTTTTTCCTTTGATTTGCTTTTTCTGGTGAGTCTCGACCCTGTGGCAATATAAATATATCTAAAAGATTCCCCGCAGTTTAATCAGTTGTGAGCGCACCTGGAAGGAGGGTCGGTCTATGCAAACTTTTGCGTTACAGGGCGCGAGACTGTGAGAGCGCCATAAAGTAGGATAGGAGTCTAGGTATTGTCGCGGGGTCCCCAGAGGGTGTGGCTTTCCACTCGCAAACCTCCCCTTACGAAGCTTCTCCGCTTCTCCAAGTTGACTCCGCGGTTCATTTGGTCCGTTCGTGTTCCTCAAGGTTCGTCAATCCTCGTCGTGTGCGACTTGCTTCTTTCCGCGACATCTTCGTCGCGTCCACCTGTCTCCATGTCTCCTGGTGTCAAGCTTTTCTTCACGCGCCCCGTTCGTCTTCCTCCCCCCACCGTCCTGTCGAGGGCTGCACGCTATTTACCAAGGTACGGAAGATCACTGGATATGCGTTTCTCGGGGGAGTGGTCACCAGTACTTAGTGGATGTGGAGGGTTTAGGTCCTGAGGAGAGGAGTTGGGTTCCATCTCGGGACACGTGCTTGGAGCCTTCGTTGACTTGATGATTTCCTCCGTGCCGGCAGGGGTTCCTGCCTCGAGTGCGCCAAGAGGCGCTCGGTGAGTGGGGGGGTCTGCATGTTTTGTCATTATTTTTCATGTTTGTCCCTGTGCTTCCCTGCTGGTTATTAGGTTCTTTTCCCTCTTTCTCTGCTTCTCTCTCCTCGCTCCTCTCCTCTCCCGCTCTCAGTCTCTCCTTATGTTCCGTCTGCCCAGCTTGTTTCTCATTCTCCTAACGAGCCTATTTACTCATTTCACTCCTGTCCCCTATTTTGCTCCTGATTAGAGTCCTATTTTCCTCCTCTGTTTTCCGCTCTGTCCTTGTCGGATCTTGTTTGATGTTTGCTGTTCCTGCGTCTTGTTCGCCCTGTCGTGTTTTTGCCTGGAATAAAGACTCTGTTTTCTTCTTAAGGTACGCTTTTGGGTTCCGCATTAATCAGCAATAACACCTTTCTTGAAGGTTTCATAAAGACATGCCGTACGGTTTCTAAAATGGAACTTTAAATGTTCACAAGCGCCTTTCCTGTGGCGGTCGTGCCAGGTCAGTCATTATTATCAATTAATGATTCTGGTTCCACAATTGAACCATCACCCTTCCCAAAGAACCCTTGAGGAACCCTGTTTTCTAAGTGTGTATCTAGTGTTTTCTAGTCAAGGTCAAGAACAGTTTGATGGGAATATCTGACTTCTCTAGCCTTGAATGGAGAATGTTCCATACTGAAATTCMTGATGATGCTATGAATGCTATAATGTACCCATAATGCTGCTTGGGTATGATAAGCAATATGTATTTTGGTTMCAGATAACGAGAACCAGTCCGTCCTGATTACGTAAGTTGTTTACTAAAATGTCACTTGACAAATGGTTTCTATKGTAATATGTTKGGTCACTTGGTGTGAWGAACATACATGACATTATGAATGRATTAGGCAATGTGTAATAATSATTYGATGAGTRRGAATATTTGTTMATTATTTATGTTAGAAAACAGGTCAACAGTGTTATTGTTCAATGCTATTTCTTAGTGAAAGCCAATTTTGCACTCAAACATGTAACTAAAACCCCTCTTTCTCTGTCATATAAACAAGTGGAGAATCCGGTGCAGGAAAGACTGTCAACACCAAGCGTGTCATCCAGTACTTTGCCACCATTGCAGTGTCTGGTGCCAAGAAGGAAGTAGACCCCAACAAAATGCAGGTAGGTTGTGCTTATGTTTCTCTTTTTAACACATTTCAGTTTGGTTGGGTGTCAAAACCGGTTTCAAGGAAAATGAATGTTCAATAAATATATAGAAAAACAAACTTTACCAGTTTCTGAGCAACTTGTGTTTGTCTYGATCAGGGGTCTCTTGAGGATCAGATCATTGCTGCTAACCCTCTGCTGGAGGCTTACGGTAATGCCAAGACAGTGAGGAATGACAACTCATCTCGCTTTGTAAGTATAAAGGGCACACTGTGGAAGTTATCTTATATTGTAAACATTTATTTCAGTAGTTGTCTAGTTCTCTAGTTTCAGTAATTCTCCACAAACTGTAACATYTAAAGGGGTCTATCAAAGTAAGATGTTACATTTATTTAGTTGACCTTTCTCTAACCCCCATGCTTACTACAGGGTAAATTCATCAGGATTCACTTCCAAGGGGTAAACTGGCTAAAGCTGACATTGAGACCTGTGAGTTGGTTTTGATTGTTCTCAATGCTTTCTAAATTCACACGATCATTTTTGGAGAATCATCAAATTATTTGTCTCTCGTCTCCTCTCTCTTCTCCTCTCTTGTCTCTCTCCTCTCTCCTCTCTTTTCTCTCAGACCTGCTGGAGAAGTCAGAGTGTCCTTCCAGCTGCCGATGAGAGAGGCTACCACATCTTCTTCCAGATGATGAAACCACAACCTGGATAGTTGGTACGCAAGGAGGTTCAGGAAATTATTCCACCCCATCTATGGAATTTTAAAAAAATAAAAAATCATTACAATGAGATACATCAAGGTAACAAGATCATTTGGAAGGTCTTTGGACTATCAGTACACTGTGATGCACTTCTCTCAATGATGCTATTTATTATATACTACATGTATCTTGAGTCCATCTATTGAGTAAAGGAGGGAGAGATACTGTAAAGTAGGCCAGAAAGATCTAGAGATTTACATGACAAGCGTTCTCCTGTTGTCCACAGAATGCCTCATCACCACCAACCCTACGACTTCCCCATGTGCAGCCAGGGCAGATCACTGTGGCCAGCATCAAGACAAGAAGAGCTGGATGCCACAGATGTGAGTCACAAAGGGTTAACCAAATCTAATATGGAATGGTAGGACCACCATACACACTGAATGCACATTGTGGCAATTCCAACTTAAATGCTTGTGTTAGTTAGGCATGTCCTCAAGGACTCTTCATGCCTTCCACAAGAGAGCACACACTATGTGCCCTGTGGAACTGTCTGTGCTGCTCTACTATGTGTTGGCCAAGCGAATCAGTGGACGAGAAAGCCAGTAAATCTATCCATCCCATTTGTTCTGGCAGTGAGCTGTAACTGAGCAAACTCGTTCATTCATCACTGTTGTACTTCCTCTTAATTCAGGATGCCATTACATCCTGGGCTTCATAAGAGGAGAAGGTGGCATCTACAAGCTGACAGGAGCTGTATTGCACCATGGAAACTTGAAATTCAAGCAGAAGCAGCGTGAGGAGCAGGCTGAGCCAGACGGCACAGAGGGTGAGTCCCACTCATAGATATACAATATGTAGAGCTATTAGTCCCATTCCCCACATAGAAATAGAACAAAGACAGACAGTGCCACATGAAAGTCAGGAGGAGATATTTTTAGAGACCAAATTCCAACCTCCAGAAATGTGGGTGAATCAAAACCTAACCCACAAAGAAGTTACCAAACTTTTTGTCAGTGTGATCAGAAACAAGTGATCTTGTGTCTGAGTCTGTTGTTGTTGGTTCTCTCTCCAGTGGCTGATAAAATCGCCTACCTGCTGGGCTGAACTCAGCTGAGATGTTGAAGGCTCTGTGCTACCCCAGAGTGAAGGTCGCGCAACGAGTATGTGACCAAGGGACAGACTGTGCCTCAGGTAAGGCGCAAACACAGCATCTACCTTTCTCACCACGAATTTATTTTGGGGACGAGTGCATGCTTTTGTTTTTTCCCAAGTTTCACCTTATCACAGAACATGTCAAATCTCATGTATTAATTGTGAGTATTATCATTGCAGGTTAATAACTCAGTCAGTGCCTCTGGCAAGTCCATCTATGAGAGGATGTTCTTGTGGATGGTCATCCGTATCAAGAGATGTTGGACACCAAGAATCCAAGGCAGTTCTATATCGGTGTGCTGACATTGCCGGGTTTGAGATCTTTGATGTGAGTATGACACCAGAACAAGACAATAGTTGTTGGATTGGATGTTACAGCCTTGTATGATGAAATGATTCTTTAAACTCCATCAACAGTACAACAGAATGGCCAGCTGTGCATCAACTTCACCAATGAGAAACTGCAACAGTTTTTCAACCACACCATGTTCGTCTGGACAAGAGGAGTACAGAAGGAGGGAATCGTCTGGGCCTTCATTGACTTCGGCATGGACTTGGCTGCCTGCATTGAGCTATTGAGAAGGTAAGCTGTCTGTGAGGATTATATGGACACAACAACGATCATAGGAGAGCCTTGTGTGAGATATATCACAGTGGTAAACATATTCACTGTATAACTCAATATGTTTCCTATTATTGTGCCCTAAAGGAATATAATCTATAATAGCATGTTTCTAAAGGAAGAATGTGATCCTAAATGTAAATATCACTAATTTGATATACATCTCTTTTCATAAAGCCATTGGGCATCTTCTCCATCCTTGAAGAGGAGTGCATGTTCCCCAAGTCTTCAGACACTACCTTCAAGGACAAGCTGTACTCCCAGCATCTTGGCAAAACCAAGGCGTTTGAGAAGCCCAAGCCTGCCAAAGGCAAGGCAGAGGCCCACTTCTCCCTGGTGCACTACGCCGGTACTGTGGACTACAACATCACTGGCTGGCTGGAGAAGAACAAGGACCCCCTGAACGATTCAGTTATTCAGCTGTACGGGAAGTCCTCAGTCAAACTGTTGGTTGCCCTGTATCCCGCTGCTCCACCTGAGGGTAAGACTAGCATCACGTCAAAATATTTATTTAAGCACTAGTTACAACTCAGACCCACATTTTCTTTAAAGTCTTGGAATGTATCACAATTTCTCAGGTTAATTCACTGGGCACATTTAATTGGTGTTATTTTACACAATCTCATTGGTACCATTTGCGTTAAGATGAGTGTGAAGTTAACCCCAGATTGTCTCATTTCTAATTAGATTTCTTACATACTCTTATTGTTATTCTATTTATTCCTCCCGCTACAGGAAATGGACTTGTCTGGTTATCTTTTACTTTTGCCCTTTTGAACAGATAATACCAAGAAGGGAGGCAAGAAGAAGGGTGGTTCCATGCAGACTGTGTCCTCCCAGTTCAGGGTGAGCTTCTGAAATGTGTATATTCAGTCCTTCAAAAGGTGCATTGRTTATCGTGAATGATTTCTGAGAAAATGCTTTTGTAACCCTCTTACAGGAGAACTTACATAAGCTGATGACCAACTTGAGGAGCACTCATCCTCACTTTGTRCGCTGCCTGATCCCCAACGAGTCMAAGACTCCAGGTACAATACATGTTGAGTTAAATATGACATCTTACCAGTTCAGTATCAGTAATCTTAACGAACTAATCTTTAACCTGTTTAAGAGTACTGAAAGAGACTTGGTTTGTTTTTACCAGGTCTGATGGAGAACTTCCTGGTTATCCACCAGCTCAGGTGTAATGGAGTTCTGGAGGGTATCAGGATCTGCAGGAAGGGCTTCCCCAGCAGAATTATCTATGCTGACTTCAAGCAGAGGTACACGACACACAAACACTAATAAACACATGCGAGCATGGACATGCACACACACAGATCTGTTCCAAGGGGTTGTAACAGCATCAGAGTAGTCTTACCTTTTACGTAATATAACCAACCTATTACAACTTAACAGATTGTTTAAACATTTTCCTCATTCAGGTACAAAGTACTGAATGCCAGTGTCATCCCCGAGGGCCAGTTCATGGACAACAAGAAGGCTTCTGAGAAGCTGCTTGGGTCCATTGATGTGAATCACGATGATTACAAGTTTGGACACACCAAGGTCAGTCACATACACCCTGCAGAAGCTGACAACAAAACTTCAGTGATCATTTAAACGCTAACCAATCAACATCTCTCCAGTTGGTCTATACATCCTTTTTTCTTTATTTTCTTAATTTAAAGTGGCAATCAGCAGTTGAAACAATTATAAAGTGTSCTCCCCGCCCCGGTTTTGGTAAAAAGCTGAGGGWTGTGGCTGGAGAAATGTAACYACTCTCAAATYCATAGACTGAGCTGTGGATGTAWGGACTGACCATCCATGATATCAAAAGTATAGTTCTAACCATGTGTTTTAGGCTGTATAGTGTTTGTTAACTTTTACTTAGTTTAAACCAGCAGAGTAAAAACAGCTAATTTTTTGGGGGTTCTGATGGGGTACGACAGTTGATTCAAGCTCATGAGGCATTTACAGTTATATTCTTCAAGAATCAATGGGTAATCTATTCAGGGGCGGCAGCGTAGCCTAGTGGTTAGAAGCGTTGGACTAGTAACCGCAAGGTTGCAACTTCAAATCCCGAGAGCTCTAATTCTGCGCCCTGAACAGGCAGTTAACCACAAATAAGAATTTGTTCTAACTGACTTGCCTAGTTAATAAAGATAAATACTTTTCTTTTTTTTTTTATATGTCCAAAAGTGATGTGTAAACTGCAGAGTGCCCCTTTTAAGTATGTAAAACCTGTAAAAACATTGTAGTGTTTGTTTTCTTCAAAGTCGTACATCACAAGCATGGAAGAGAAAGTCAACTCATTGTCATGTCCATGTGTTGGAAAAGGGATGGGAGGTTATCTGATATCTGTGTTCATTACTCTCTACGACTGTACAATAAAAGTTTAGAGACAATCTATCAGTGGTTTGTTTGTAAGAATTTATTATGTTGTTCAAATCAGACTAGTGGTGTTGTTCCCTCTTTGTGTCAACCATTTATACTGCCCATCTGACTGTGGTTCCATACGCCGATGTTAACCTGTGTTCAGGTGTTCTTCAAGCCGGTCTGCTGGGTGTCTTGGAGGAGATGAGAGATGAGAAGCTAGCCTCTCTGGTCGGCATGGTCAGGCTCTCAGCGTGGATTCCTCATGAGGAGAGAGTTCACAAGATGATGGAGAGGAGGTGAGAAATAGTGGAAATCTTGGCAAAGCTTTCTGTTCAACTAGCTGTTTCTAATGTATTATGATTACATAGTGTATTGACGTGAGGTGATCAGAATGAGGGAAAGTATCGTCTTATATATTTCTATTTAAAAGCTGTAGTTTGGGATTTGGGACAGCTGTTGAATTGTCATTTAAATGTGCGATATTTACCCCAATTGTTTCCCATTGTTTGAAGAATATAAAAATGCCTCATGCTTAGCTGAATGTCAATCCTCAGATCTAAAGAGCTGTCTACTGAATTCAAGAGGGTTTATTTTTCCCTAGCGCCATTCCTCAGCTGTACACAAAAGTGTCGGGGGGGGGCTCCGTTTTGTGGTTCTTTGAATACCAGAATGGAGCTTCATTAAACATGTCACTCACCWTGCCACTCTGYCCTTTCTGTCGACCAGAGATTCCGTCTTCTCCATCCAGTACAACATCCGTTCATTCATGAATGTKAAAACCTGGCCATGGATGAAGTTGTACTTCAAGATCAAGCCCCTGCTGCAGAGCGCTGAGACCGAGAAGGAGCTGGCCAACATGAAGGAGAACTATGAGAAGATGCAGACAGACCTGGCCAAGGCTCTGGCCAAGAAGAAGGAGCTGGAGGAGAAGATGGTGTCTCTGCTGCAGGAGAGGTCCGACCTGGCGCTCCAAGTCACATCTGTGAGTGAGCAACGACCGTCATGACGGCACATTTACACACACATGATCACAGACACGAACACACGCACGAACAAACACACACACAATCACACTGTGACGTCACGTATTTATATAGCCTATGTTACCTAGGCTACCGATATTTCATGCATTTCTATTGATTTACTCTGACCTCTTTGACTAAACTACGTCCGTCTGCTGATACACAAAGTGAAACCGCAGATTTTTTTCTGCTGTTCTGAAAACCAGGATTCAGAGAATCTGAACGATGCTGAGGAAAGGTGTGAGGGGCTCATCAAGAGCAAGATCCAGCTGGAGGCCAAACTCAAAGAGACGACCGAGAGGCTGGAGGATGAGGAGGAGATGAATGCTGAGTTGACTGCCAAGAAGAGGAAGCTGGAGGATGAGTGCTCTGAGCTGAAGAAGGACATTGATGACCTGGAGCTCACCTTGGCCAAAGTGGAGAAGGAGAAGCACGCCACCGAAAACAAGGTCTCGTAGACAGTCTAACAAAACAATCATCCAAACAATAACCAACTCAAAACGTAGCTAAACAGAAATTGAATTCAAGTTGTTTTGTGGCTGCAGGGACAATCAAGACAGTAAATAGTGGAATGTCAGTTTCGGGGTACTCCCCACATCCGTTGCATGTTCTGCTCACCCCTCGTTTATGACTTCCCCTTAGTACACTGGCATGAAGTACACTGTCCTCTAGTGTTGAATCTATAGTACAGTATTTGTTGACATTAAACTGAATTAAATGAATGAAATATATATCTAACTCAACCTCTCCTTTATGGTGATGTGACCAATGAGTAATTTTGGCTGTGKCTGTTTTCAGGTTAAAAACCTGACAGAGGAGATGGCGTCTATGGATGAGAGTGTTGCCAAGCTGACCAARGAGAAGAAAGCCCTCCAAGAGGCCCACCAGCAGACACTGGACGACCTGCAGKCAGAGGAGGACAAAGTCAACACTCTGACCAAG
>NW_019942734.1:147266-148703 GCF_002910315.2 Salvelinus sp. IW2-2015 | reverse complement strand
GACCAGGCCAAAGACCAAGCTGGAACAGCAAGTGGACGACGTGAGAGGAGTTTGACATTTTAGCCATGATAGTACGTGAGATCAACATGGAGGCCGTTGCCAAGGCTAAGGTGAGTAGTGTTGTTTTAGTCAAGCAGTGTTGAGCGGGGTCAACTTCATTAATACTCAAGTGAACTGAAGTTGACAGGAGTCTCATATATAAAGTAATGATGGGACTTGTTTCACTAACAGGGCAATCTGGAGAAGATGTGCCGTACTCTTGAGGACCAGCTGAGTGAGCTCAAGACTAAGAATGATGAGAATGTTCGCCAGGTCAACGACATCAGCGGACAGAGGGCCAGACTCCTGACAGAAAATGGTACCATCAACAATGAACAACAAACCAACGTAGTGTACAATAACATGTTGGGGGCTGCATCTATATAGTCCAGTCTACATACTGTAGATTCTACTGTACTATTCACCACCTAACATTGCCCTACGATACCTCAAAATACATTTTCAATTGTAGTGAACAGAGACCCCATTAACAAGATGTCCCTCTATCCCTGTAGGTGAGTTTGGACGCCAGCTGGAGGAGAAGGAAGCCCTGGTGTCTCAGCTGACAAGAGGCAAACAGGCCTTCACMCAGCAGGTTGAGGAGATGAAGAGACTGATTGAGGAGGAGGTCAAGGTAAGGAATCCAAAATGGACAACAGCGACCATAGAGTTTAGAGCATATCTTCAAATAGATTGTGACTACGCCAGCCTCAGACTTCTACTGTCATTTGTTTTACTCTTTTTGTCTTTATCTTTCTCTCTTTGTCTCTCACAGGCTAAAAACGCMCTGGCCCACGGTGTCCAGTCTGCCCGCCATGACTGTGACCTCCTGAGAGAGCAGTTTGAGGAGGAGCAGGAGGCCAAGGCAGAGCTGCAACGTGGAATGTCCAAGGCCAACAGCGAGGTGGCTCAGTGGAGGACTAAGTATGAAACTGATGCCATCCAACGCACAGAGGAGCTGGAGGAGGCCAAGTGAGTCACACGCAACAGCAAAAGCTCTAATATAGGGTGTGGATGGTGAGGGTGGTAGGGGGATCTGAGAAAATGTTACATCAATATGTATTGTAAGTTATTGTGGCATTTGTTTTTCAACAAATTGGTCACAATAAAAACCACCCTCTTATCGGCAAAACAGGAAGAAGCTGGCCCAGCGTCTGCAGGAGGCTGAGGAGACCATTGAGGCCACCAACTCCAAGTGCGCCTCCCTGGAGAAGACCAAGCAGAGGCTGCAGGGGGAGGTGGAGGACCTCATGATTGACGTTGAGAGAGCCAACGCAATGGCCGCCAACCTCGACAAGAAGCAGAGGAACTTTGACAAGGTGAAAATGCATTTTCTGTCTGCTACATGTGATCAATTGTAGTAAAATGTTAGTATATTTCTGATTCAAAACTCTTCAT
>NW_019942734.1:144716-146531 GCF_002910315.2 Salvelinus sp. IW2-2015 | reverse complement strand
ACGGTGGCTAGGAAAAACTCCCTAGAAAGGCCAAAACCTAGGAAGAAACCTAGAGAGGAACCAGGCTATGAAGGGTGGCCAGTCCTCTTCTGGCTGTGCCAAGTGGAGATTATAACAGAACAYGGCCCAGGGCTTCTAAAACGTTTTCAGCTCGAGACTCAAAAGAGAAATTGACCATCCTCCCGTGACCAAAATCATCCTCCCATGACCCAAATTAAGAATAAACTGTATATTTAGTTTCTTGTGTTATACACATCCAAATGTAATAAACACAATTCGCTTGACTGTTTCTCTTTGTTCAGGGCACACTGGAGCACGAGGAATCCAAGATTCTGCGTGTGCAGCTGGAGCTGAACCAGATCAARGGTGAGGTGGACAGGAAGATCGCTGAGAAGGACGAGGAGATGGAGCAGATCAAGAGGAACAGCCAGAGGGTGGTYGACTCCATGCAGAGCACCCTGGACTCTGAGGTCAGGAGCAGGAATGACGCCCTGAGGGTAAAGAAGAAGATGGAGGGAGACCTGAACGAGATGGAGATCCAGCTGAGCCACGCCAACAGGCAGGCCGCTGAGTCCCAGAAACAGCTGAGGAACGTCCAGGGACAGTTCAAGGTAAAGGGACTGGGACATCAGGCTCAAACATCTGAACATGGGGAGGTATTTGTTTGTGAATCTGTAGAAAAGAATAGAACAGAGGGATTAAATAGTGGATTAATATACTGTAGAAAGGTAGGGAAACTGGGGAAATTCTTACCAATTTACATTTCTATCAATGATCCTATCGCCCCTACTTGCCAATGAGTCCTAATGAACCCATGTCATTGTGAACCCCAGGATGCCCAATTGCACCTTGATGAYGCCGTCCGCGCYTCAGAGGACATGAAGGAGCAGGCAGCCATGGTGGARCGCAGGAACGGTCTGATGGTGGCTGAAATCGAGGAGCTGAGAGTTGCTCTGGAGCAGACAGAGAGAGGYCGCAAAGTGGCTGAGACTGAGCTGATAGACGCCAGCGAGCGCGTCGGACTGCTGCACTCCCAGGTACGGGTCAAAAGCCATTTCTAATGAAACGCAACCAAGCATCTGGAATTCGTCTTCGACAGTGCTGCCTTTTTAGATTTTCATAATTTCTGCCCTGTGACTTGTAAGTTCTCTTGAGCGTCAAAACAAATSGTCTTGTTTCCTCCTCCAGAACACCAGCCTTCTGAATTCCAAGAAGAAGCTGGAGTCGAACCTCAGCTTCTTCTTTATCCTCTCCAGAGTCGAGAGCTGCTGTCCTGCTCCTTCTTCAGTTCCTCAGCCATCATGGCCGCCTGGAATGTAGTGTGTTTAATTTCACCCATGCACCAATCATAACGGTCCCCCTCAGATCAAGTGATTGCCTTCTTGCCTTCTCCTCTGCATTCTGGCCTCCTGGACGATGTCGTCGCACCTCTCCCTGCACCTGCCACCAGGTCAAGTCTCTTGACGATCAACTCTTGATGATCGGCTATGAAAAGCCAATCTGAAAATTATTCATCGATTTATTATTGACATGCTGTCACTTATGAACATTTTTAACATCTTGATAGTTCTGTTATAAATCTCCCACCCGGCACAGACAAAAGGACTGGCCACCCCCTCATAGCCTGGTTCCCTCTCTAGGTTTCTTCCTAGGTTTTGGCCTTTCTAGGGAGTTTTTCCTAGCCACAGTGCTTCTACCACCTGCATTAGCTAGCTGTGTGTTGGGGTTTTAGGCTGGGTGTCTGTACAGACTTCGAGATATTAGCTGATGTACGAAGGCTATAAAATAAAATTGATTGATTGATGATTGATTGAT
>NW_019942734.1:143027-144578 GCF_002910315.2 Salvelinus sp. IW2-2015 | reverse complement strand
TTCCTCAGCATCATGGCCGCCTGGAATGTAGTGTGTTTAATTTATGCACCAACTGCACCAATCATAGTCTCTCAGACAGATGTGTTGCCTCCCAGACAGATGTTACCAACGTCCAGCATACACGGGTTCACTAAAACAACCGTCAGCTCTGAAGAAGGAGCAGGACACCAGCTCTCACCTGGAGAGGATGAAGAAGAACCTGGAGGTCACAGTCAAGGACCTGCAGCACCGCCTGGATGAGGCTGAGAATCTGGCCATGAAGGGAGGCAAGAAGCAGCTCCAGAAACTGGAGTCCAGGGTGAGTTAACAGCAGGGTGAGTTGACAGCAGGGTGAGTTAACAGCAGGGTGAGTTAACAGCAGGGTGAGTTAACAGCAGGGTGAGTTAACAGCAGGGTGGATTGAAAGGCTGAATACTGGACATTTATTTAATTATAATAAAATACACAGGACCATTGAGTTATGACGTTCTGTCAATAATCCACCTTGACGATGAAAAGCTGTTATAATTACAGACCCTTCTATTCAAAACATTAAACTATATAGAAACAGATAACAATTGTGCCTCTATGACTGAGTAGAATAATATCCATCTGTTTTGAAAATATTTGTTCTGTCTGATTTCACCACCTCAAATGCCTACGTTAATTTCTTCCATAAAGGTGCGTGAGCTCGAGACGGAGGTGGAGGCCGAGCAGAGAAGAGGTGTAGACGCKGTCAAGGGAGTCCGCAAGTATGAGCGCAGAGTCAAGGAGCTCACTTACCAGGTAAGAGAAAGTGTCTTCTTCACACACTTGACACTAACACAGACAGGTTTGTGTGTAAAACTATGTGGCAGTGATTCTTTGATCCTCTCCCACAGACTGAGGAGGATAAGAAGAACGTTGGCAGACTTCAGGACCTGGTAGATAAGCTGCAGATGAAAGTCAAGGCCTACAAGAGGCAGGCTGAGGAAGCGGTGAGTCATACTTAGTCAAATACTCTGAAATCATACATTCAAAAACAGATTCCCCCCCCCCCCTAGTAGACATTACAAAACGTAATGTCTATATAGTTTAGTGTAAGTGCTACTACACATCAGTCCACAATGACTCAACTGAAGAACTTATGTACATTTCTGAGAGCCTCCCATACATCTCTATGCCTATGTGTTGTTAGCAACTTAAAGGAGACGGGGCTGAATATTAATTTGCTGTCCCGGGGGCTGGTCCTAGTGGTGGTGCTGCCGCCCCTGGAGTCAGCGGTTTCATCCCCCGTTCTGCAACTCACGTTCTCTGCTGTATCATCCATCTCCCTATTTGAATGCTGACGTTATGCTCTCCTGTTTCCCCTCACCCAGGAGGAAGCAGCTAACCAGCACATGTCTAAGTTCCGGAAGGTTCAGCATGAGCTGGAGGAGGCTGAGGAGCGTGCTGACATCGCTGAGACTCARGTCAACAAGCTCAGAGCCAAGACCCGCGACAGTGGAAAGGTACAGAGCTGCTGCTGCACCTACACCTGATTCATCTTCAAATATATGATCACATCAACACCACCTATGATTCAGCCTTCAC
>NW_019942734.1:136654-140518 GCF_002910315.2 Salvelinus sp. IW2-2015 | reverse complement strand
TGAGGTCAATACTGACCTTTTACAACTCAAATGTATTGAACATCTCCAAGAAGCACATCGGCAACAACAAAATAGATTCATTCAAACTAAGTTGGTATTTCAAAATCGAAAATGAAAGCTTAGCATTGAGCCTTAGATGCTTGTCATCATGCTTGATAGTGTTATATATTTAGGCATGTTTATTATTAATACTGATCCATTCTTGTCTTTCTTCTACAGGGCAAAGAAGCTGCTGATAAACGAAGATCAAATATTGAACATTAAAGTCTTTCCATTTTCCTGTGTTGCATAAAAATATGATTTTCATGGTAAAATGTTGAGCATTGATTAAAAACACTTAGGCCTACGTACACTTCCTTTGTGACTGTGGACTTATTACTCAGATAAGAGCTTTTTTCTATAAAGCATTCTGGGATCAAAACAATAAGCAGGCGTCACCTTGTCAGGTAAACAGCTGAGGGATGAGGTTGGAGAAATGTAACAATCTCAAATTCATACAGAGCTATGGATGAATGGACTGACCATTCATAACATCAAGATAATAGTTTAACCTTTAACAGTTGGGGGGAGAGAAACAAGGCAACAGTAAACATGTTTTCCCCCACATTCGTGCCAGAAGAGTAGCGTTTTAAGTGTTTTTTCAAAATTCTAAATGGCGTAAAATCTATAATGGCGGACCATGTGGCCCTGAGGCAATGGTGTCACTTGTGGAGATAGGACCTACAGTATGTACAGAATTTCATGGCGTTAGGTAACGGGTGAGGGCTGTGAGCTTTCAAAGGTTGCATTTTCAATTTCTTATAGCGCCACCATCTGTCCAAAACGCATCATTTTCCCAAATCGTCAAAATCGGGCACTGCTGTCTGAGACATCGTGTGTGACTAACGTTGTATGAATGTTGGAACGTACTAACGGACAAAGTCAGATTCATTATACCTCCCGATTTCATTGTGGGGACAAAAATAAGAGAAACACGTTAATCTCCGTGGACAGACTACGTAACATAATGTAATCGAGCATTCTGACCAAATGTCGGTGAGAATTTATTTGGGTTATTATCAGAGGTCACACATAATTGGAAAAGGAAATGACGACACGATATTGAGTGATTTCAAGCAGACATACACTTACAGTTGGCCTAGTGTTGGGCCAGTAACCAAAGGTTGCCAGTTTGAACCCCGTGAGCAGACAAGGTGAAAAGGATCTGTCGTTCTTCCCTTAGCAATGCCGATAACGCACACACAACAGCTCCCCGGGTGCCCATTTGTGGGCCATCAGTTGATTGAGACGTAGGCCTTTATTAATTAATTAATTATTAGTTATTATTTTATTTGTCACATGCGGCGATACAACAGGTGTAGTCATTCCGTGAAATGCTTACTTAAAGCCCTTAACAACAATGCAGTTTTAAAGAAAATGAGTTAAGAAAATATTTACTAAAACTATGTCCAAAATAAATTTGAAAAAGTAACACAATAAAATAGCAATAACGAGGCTATACAGGGTGTACTGCGTACGAGTAATGTGTGGGGGTACAGGTCAGTCAAGGTAATTTTGTACATGTAGGGAGTTTAAAATGACTATGCATAGATAATAAACGGGATGGCAGCAGTGTAAAAACAAAGGGGTGGGGGGGTGTCATGTAATAGTCCGGGTGGCCATTTGATTAATTGTTCAGCAGTCTTAATGGGCTTGGGGGGTAGAAGCTGTTAAGGACCATTTTGGACCTAGACGCTCCCGTACCGCTTGCCGTGCTGTAGCAGAGAGACAGTCAGAACCATTGGGTGACTGAGTTTTTGCCAATTTTATGGACATTCCTCTGACACCGCCTGGTATAGAGGTCCTGGATGGCAGGAAGCTTGGTCCCAGTGATGTGCTGGCGGTACGCACTACCCTCTGTAGCGCCTTACGGTCGGATGCCGAACAGTTGGCATACCAGCGGTGATACAATCTGGTCAGGATGCTCTCGATGTGCAGCTGAAGAACTTTTTGAGGGATCTGTGAACCCATGCCAAATCTGTTCAGTCTCCTTGAGGGGGATAAAGGCAATTGTCGTCCCTCTTCACAAGTTGTATTGGTGTGTTTGGACCATGATCAGTTTGTTGGTGATGTGACACCAAGAACTGATCAAACTCTCGACCCGCCCTTCCTACAGCCCTGTCGATGTAACATGGGGTGCTGTTTGCGCCGTGCGTCCTTCTTCTGTAAGTTCCACAATCAACTCCTTTGTCCTTGCTCACGTTGAGGAAGAGGTTTGTTTGTCCTGGCACACCACCCGGCCAGGGTCCTCTGACCTTCCTCCCCCTATAGGCTGTCTCATAGTTTTTTGGTGATCAGGCCTACCACTGTTGCTCATAGAAAACTTAATGATGGTGTTGGAGTAATGCTTGCCACGCACGTCGGTCTGGGAACAGAGGTACAGGAGGGACTAAGCACGGCACGCTCTGAGGGCGCCGTGTTGAGACTCAGCTGGCAGATGTGTGTTGCCTACTTTACCACCTGGCGGCGGCCTGTCAGGAAGTCCGCAGGATCCAGTCTGCAAGAGGGAGGTGTTTAGTCCCAGGGTCATTAGCTTGTGATGAGCTTTGTATGGGCACGTTTGGTGTTGAACGCCTGGCTTGTCAATGAACACCGCATTCTCACATAGGTGTTCCTTTTGTCCAGAGTTTCTCGGGATGATGGTGTGATTTGAGCATGACCAGCCTTTCAAAGCCACTTCAATGGCTACCGACATGAGTGCTACGGGGTGGTAGTCATTTAGACAAGGTTACCTTCACTTTCTTTGTGCACAGGGACTATGGGGGTTCTGCTTGAAAACATGTAGGTATCACAGACTCGGTCAGGGAGAGGGTTGAAAATGTCCAGTGAAAGACACTTGCGCATTGCTCTGAGTACACTTCCTGGTAATTCTCCTGGCCACGCCGGCCTTCGTGAATGTTGAGCTGTTTAAAGGTCTTGCTGCGACATCGGTATGGAAAGCGTGATTCACACAGTCGTCCGGAACAGCTGGTGCTATCCATGCATGCTCAGTGTTGCTTGCCTCGATGCCGAGCATAAAGGAATTTTAGCCAGTATGGTGGCTAATTGTTCAGCAGTCTTATGGCTTGGGGGTAGAAGCTGTTAAGGACCATTTTGGACCTAGACGCTCCCGTACCGCTTGCCGTGCTGTAGCAGAGAGAACAGTCAGAACACTTGGGTGACTGGAGTCTTTGCCAATTTTATGGRCATTCCTCTGACACCGCCTGGTATAGAGGTCCTGGATGGCAGGAAGCTTGGTCCCAGTGATGTGCTGGGCGGTACGCACTACCCTCTGTAGCGCCTTACGGTCGGATGCCGAACAGTTGCCATACCAGGCGGTGATACAACTGGTCAGGATGCTCTCGATGGTGCAGCTGAAGAACTTTTTGAGGATCTGGGAACCCATGCCAAATCTTTTCAGTCTCCTGAGGGGGATAAAGGCATTGTCGTGCCCTCTTCACAAGTTTATTGGTGTGTTTGGACCATGATAGTTTGTTGGTGATGTGGACACCAAGGAACTTGATMAACTCTCGACCCGCTCCACTACAGCCCYGTCRATGTKAAYRGGGGCYTGTTYGGCCCTCCTTTTCCTGTAGTCCACAATCAACTCCTTTGTCTTGCTCACGTTGAGGGAGAGGTTGTTGTCCTGGCACCACCCGGCCAGGTCTCTGACCTCCTCCCTATAGGCTGTCTCATMGTTTTTGGTGATCAGGCCTACCACTGTTGTGTCATCAGAAAACTTAATGATGGTGTTGGAGTAATGCTTGCCCACGCAGTCGTGGGTGAACAGGGAGTACAGGAAGGGACTAAGCACGCACCTCTGAGGGGCCCCGTGTTGAGGATCAG
>NW_019942734.1:122342-136009 GCF_002910315.2 Salvelinus sp. IW2-2015 | reverse complement strand
GGGATGATGGTGTTGATTTGAGCCATGACCAGCCTTTCAAAGCACTTCATGGCTACCGACATGAGTGCTACGGGGTGGTAGTCATTTAGACAGGTTACCTTCACTTTCTTGTGCACAGGGACTATGGGGGTCTGCTTGAAACATGTWGGTATCACAGACTCGGTCAGGGAGAGGTTGAAAATGTCAGTGAAGACACTTGCGCATGCTCTGAGTACACTTCCTGGTAATTTSTCTGGCCACGCGGCCTTGTGAATGTTGAGCTGTTTAAAGGTCTTGCTCACATCGAGTATGGAAAGCGTGATCACACAGTCGTCCGGAACAGCTGGTGCTCTCATGCATGCTTCAGTGTTGCTTGCCTCGATGCGAGCATAAAAGGAATTTAGCCAGTATGGTAGGCTCGCGTCACTGGGCAGCTCACGGCTGGGTTTCCCTTTGTATACCGTAATAGTTTGCAAGCCCTGCCACATCCGACGAGCGTCAGAGCCGGTGTAATAGGATTCAATCTTAGTCCTGTATTGACACTTTGCCTGTTTGATGGTTCGTATGGTGGCATAGTGGGATTTCTTATAAGGATTAGTGTCCCATTCCTTGAAAGCGGCAGGTCTAGCCTTTAGCTCGGTGTGGATGTTGCCTGTAATCCATGGTTTTTGGTAGGAATATGTACGTACGTTCACTGTGGRGACGACTTTGTCGATGCACCGGTGACTGAGGTGGTGTACTCCTCAATGCCATTGGATGAATCCCGGAACATATTCCAGTCTGTGCTAGCAAAATAGTCCTGTAGCTTAGTATCCACGTCATCTGACCACTTATATATTGAGCGAGTCACTGGTACTTCCTGCTTTAGTTTTTGYTTGTAAGCAGGAATCAGGAGGATAGAATTATGGTCAGATTTGCCAAATGGAGGGTGAGGGGGAGCTTTGTATGGTCTCTGTGTGTGGAGTACAGGTGGTCTAGAGTTTTTTTTCCCTCTGGTGGCACATGTGACATGCTGGTAGAAATTAGGTAAAACGGATTTATGTTTGCCTGCATTAAAGTCCCCGGCCACTAGGAGCGTCACTTTTGGATGAGCATTTTCTTGTTTGCTTATGGCCTTATACAGCTTGTTGAGTGCGGTCTTAGTGCCCAGCGTTGGTTTGTGGTGGTAAATAGACGGCTACGAAAAATATCGATGACAACTCTCTTGGTAGATAGCAGTAGCGGCAGCGTATGTGATGAGTCAAAAGAATTAGTGCAAAATGGGGTCAATCTAATATAACTATTGGTTAACTATTATCAAATGAAATAAACTTGATTTGATTTGATTTCCGGCTTGGGAGTAGAGTCTGTCTGACCGTTCTGCCCGGTTATGGAAACCCCTACCTGTCCCAGACCTTGCTGTTTTCAACTCTTAAATGATCGGCTATGAAAAGCCAACTGACATTATTCCTGATTATTTTGACCATGCTTGTCATTTACGAAACATTTAGAACATCTTGGCCATGTTTGTTATAATCTCCACCCGGCACAGCCAGAAGAGGACTGGCCACCCCTCATAGCCTGGTCCTCAGTTTTCTTTTTTTCCCTAGTTTGGCTTCTAGAGTTTTTCTACCACCGTGCTTCTACACCTGCATTGCTTGCTGTTTGGGGTTTTAGGCTGGGTTTCTGTACAGCACTTCGAGATATTAGCTGATGTACGAAGGGCTATATAAAATAAACTTGATTTGATATTGATTTGATGGCTTGGGAGTAGAATCTGTTCAGTCTTGTTGGTTCCAGACTTGGTGCATCAGTACTGCTTGCGCTCGACAGCAGACAGAAACAGTCTATGACTTGGTGGCTGGAGTCATTGACAATTTTTAGGGCCTTCGTCTGACACTGTCTTGTACAGAGGTCCTGGATGGCAAGGAGCTCGGCCAATGCATTATAACCCATTTATTAATAGTTTATAATGCATTTTACAAATGATTAAAGACATGCTCCGGTACTTTGACACTAAGAAAGTATTTTGTTAAACCTCCGCTGTGGCTGGATATGTTAATGTGTAGTTCCTACATGCATAATCTATGAGCAGAATTACTGCAGCGAAAATCCCTAGTTTGAAAGCGACTGTTTTCTTGAAGCTGGTGCTGCGCCATTTTCTCTACATTTTCTCCCACGTGGGCCATGACCTTTAGCAATTAGAGTTCTAGCCAATGAGCTTCAGCCTCCTTGCATTTGAGTGACAGCTAGCAAGAGGCCTGCCCACGGTTATCCAATCAGTCGCAGTGTAGGCCCGGCGGCTCGGTGACACAGCAGAGAAAAGAAAGAGGAATGGTGGTGCACATATCTTGCGCACAATGTATGTGACATAGTACACCAATTTGGGACCACTTTGGCTTGTGAGTGATACTTTCAGAACTACTGGCTAAAAAAATATACAAAGATACCAGATAATCTCTTTAAATAACAATACACAATGTAATTATTAACTTAGGAAACCCTTTACAAATAGAACCTTATTGTAAAGTGTTACTATAAAACGTGCTGATATAGTCCCTAGCTACTATTGTGATGCAGGTTTAGCGTACTCCTAATTGGCCCATTCTCTACATACTGTTGTGTCCTATTGGCCTGGTCAATGCATGCTTACAATTTATGTTTTATTTTACACAGTTTCCTGTTAAAAATGTGTGGTTGGTGGTGTGTGGTGTGTGTGTGTGTGTGTGTGTGTGTGTGGTGTGTGTTGGTGTGTTGTGTGTGGTGTGTGTGTGTGTGTGTGTGTGTGTGTGTGTGTGTGGTGGTTGTGTGTGTGGTTGGTGTGTGTGTGTGTTGTGTGTGGTTGTGTGTGTGTGTGTGTGTGTGTGTGTGTGGTGTGTGTGTGTGTGTGTGTACAGCCTATGGAACAGATCAGGGCTTTGATGACCTCTCGCCTAAATTGTCTGTTTCTGTTCTTCTTGTCTATACCTGTGACGAGAGAGAGACAGGGAACAGCGAGAGAAAGTGAGAGTTCGAGAGAGACAGGAAACAGACAGACAGAGAGAGAGAGAGAGAGAGAGAGACAGAGAAAGCAGAAATGAAAGCTAAAACCAAAACAGAGAGGCAGCCTGACAGTGAAACAAAGAGAAGGTAAAGAAAACATGAGTACAACTCAGCCACTCCTTATGCAGAAACCTGGATGAGGAACCTGAAACGCACGCACGCACGCACGCACGCACCGCACGCACGCACGCACGCACGCACGCACGCACGCACACACACACACCACACACACACACACACACACACACACACACACACACACACACACACACACACAGGTGATTAAAGCGCACCCTCTTTCTCTGATTCAAACCCAACCGGGCCTGTGAGAGTATGACATCATTCATACATGAGAGAAACACAAGGGGGGTGTATGCTACCTATTCACACTACGTCAAAAACACTGTACCACCTTTAGGAGGAAGAGGAGGAGGAAGAAGAGGAGGGGGAGCAGATAAGGAAATACACTTCAGATTTCAGAGGAAACAGGCATGTCATGGTTTACTGTGGTTACTTAAGTGGATAATGCCCGAGAAGCCGGTGTTTGGAGGATATATTGACACAGGTGTTGTTAGGCCCGAGACGAGGCCAATAACCCTCCAAATACCGCTTCTCGGGCATTATCCCTTTTATACAACGGTTTACCAACATATTCAAAAATGATTGACATATATCATTAAAAAACGTTATTTTGATGAATTATTCATACTATTTAATCCTTTCACAAGATATAGTCCCGACACAAATCTAGGGTTGCTACCTAAACCAGCTGGACGTTTATTCAGTCGGTTCGTTACTAGAGACGCGACTCAGTCGTTTTAAATGTTTCATGCCAGTGCTGCCTGGCTACGTTCTTATCCCTTACTTGCTAGCTAGCCAACTACGGCTAACTTACAGTCACGTCAAAAAGTGCAGCCAGAATAACAGCAATGTAGCTGCATTTGCATTTGTTTAATTTATTCGGATACATCCGTAACAATGAGCTAATGAGCGTGATTTCCCTGGCATAGAACATTTGCTCACTCGTCAGGACACTGTTGTTCAGAGGAGCTAGCCAACAACACATCTAACACAATCACTTAAATCTGTAAGCTGGAAAGACAACTAGCTGCACTTCATTTAGTTTTAAATTTCTTTGTATATATTCATAAAAACGATGCCAGCTGACTCATGATTTCGACTGCTGAGAAAACGCTGCCTGCCTGCCTGTTTGTCTCATCCCGACTCTTACTATCGGACGGCTGGAGATAAAATTTGAATATTGAAACAATGTTGCAAATGTCAGAGAGGCAGACGGTAAGGTTTATACAAATCTCCGGTGTTGAAAACTAAATGTTAGTCTAAAAGAAATATGAGATAAAGTCGAGATGATTTTTATAGTGGAGATCAAGTTTATAAATTGCCTGGCTGGGCTGATGAGACAGTGGATTGAGCAGTCAGATGGAACAGAGTAAATAGGCATTTCATGGTCATAGAGTTAGCAGGTGGTCACTTCTGGAATAGACACCGACTGGAATGCGGTTTTAACCAATCAGCATTCAGGATTAGACCCATCCGTTGTATAATTTGTAGAGTTTTAGGAAATTTAGATTTTCACACGGTCCATTAAATGTTATGAAATGCCCTCAATGAAACACACACGCATTAACGCATATGAACACACACACACGCACAAACGCATGTGAACACACACACACACGTAGAATCTGATCGCGCAAGTGCAAATTCTTCTGAATAATCTTACCAATTATCACAGGGAATTTCACAGTAATACATTCAACATGAGTCACACGTTTTTAAGAGCGAAGAGGAACCAGTTAAAAGGTCTTCCACTTCCCTTCCCTTTAACTTCCAATGCATCAACAGTTGTGTCTCTCAGACGTCTCCAGCCCAATTGCATGTGAAACCCCACAACCACATGTTAGTAAAACCTTTTGACTTGTCATACGAGTTGTCTCCAAATACAGTGTGGAGCAATAGCCCCACCTGGTGGAGAAGGGAGACACCTTTTATTTAAACTCATCTGGAAAAATAGCAGTACATTTATGTAAATAATGAATGTAAATAATAATTGTGAATAATGAGAGAAGCAGTACTACAGTGTGACGTCATCTATGAATATGGGTGGATTCTTCTCCAAACGCTGACGAAGACTGCGGCCAAAACRCGTGCGTTTGTTCTGACCGTCTACTGCTAGAAAAAATACATTTAAAAAGTAAAAAATATTTCAGTGACTGCAGTTTTTCTTTTCAAGTATATGCCTTTCGAACCCGGCAYCCTAAGACTTTTTGTTACTGCAAACATTTGAGCAGAGCACGTCAATTTCTATGTCTAGAGACACCAACATATGACAGAAATCATTTTGTGGAGGAAACAAAAGACAAGGGAGACGTTTGAGGTGTGATCACATGAACGTTTTTGTTATTTAACATCCATACTACGTTGATAATGTCATACATACACGTCATATAGCATCAGACAGTGACTTCAGAAAGTATTCACACCCATTGACTTTTTCCACATTTTGCATTTTGTTACAGCCTGAATTTAAAATGGAGTCACTGGCCTAGACACAATGCCCCATATTGTACAAGTGGAATTTCGTTTTTTGAAATTATTACAAATTAATTAAAAATGAAAAGCTTAAATGTCAGTTAGTCCATTAATGTATTTTTTTTTTATTTCTAACCCCTTTTGGTTACGGGAATAGGCCTAAATATATGTGCATTGGAGTAATAATATTGTGTTTTTTAAAACAAGCTCATCATTTTCTTTATATTAAATTCTTTGCATTTGGACTTCTCACTTCAGTGCTGTCATCCATTTTTAAATTTGTTTAATTTCATTTCATGTGTTTGAATGATTATCCTTCCACGTCTCTTCTGTTACCCCACTCATATACCATATTATCGTTGGGGGTCCCTTTCAGCTTGAGTAGTGAATTTTCAAACAAAGATTCAAACACAAAGACCAGGGAGGTTTACCAGTGCCTCATAAAGAAGGGCACCTATTGGTAGATGGTAAAATTTAAAATGCTGACATTGAATATCCCTTTGAGCATGGTGAAGTTATTCATTACACTTTGAATGGTGTATCAATAAACCCAGTCACTACAAAGATACAGGTGTCCTTCCTCTAACTCAGTTGACGGAAGGAAGGAAACCGCTCAGGGATTTCACCATAGGGCCAATGGTGACTTTAACACGTTACAGAGTTTAATGACTGTGATAGGAGAAAACTGAGGATGTTTTCCACAATGTTGTAGTTACTCCACAATACTAACCTAAATGACAGAGTGAAAAGAAGGAGCCTGTACAGAATAACACTATTTTTCTATAGGAAAACCCAGATCAGACTGCTTTCCACCAGCACTGGAAGAGCGAAGGAATTCATTCTTTCAGCAGGACAATAACCTAAAACACAAGTCAAATCTACACTGGAGTTGCTTACCACAAATTATCAATGAACCTACCAGGTACAACCCTAAATCTGTAAACATGGGCACCCTCTTAGATATCATCCTGACCAACTTGCCCTCTAAATACTCTGCTGTCTTCACCCAGGATCTCAGCGATCACTGCCTCATTGCCTGTGTCCGTAATGGGTCCGCGGTCAAACGACCACCCCTCATCACTGTCAAACGCTCCTAAAACACTTCAGCAAGCAGCCTTTTAATCGACCTGGCCCAGTTATCCTGGAAGGATTATTCTTGTTGTTGCTTTTTTAAAATGCTTTCCTTCACTATCTATAAATAAGCATGCCATTCCAAAAAATGGAGATAAGACAGATACAGCCCTTGGTTCACTCCAGACTTGACTGCCCTTGACCAGCACAAAAACATCCTGTGGCGTACTGCATTGGCATCGAATAGCCCCCACGATATGCAACTTTTCAGGGAAGTTAGGAACCATATTACACATTCAGTTAGGAAGCTAAGGCTACTTTTTCAAACATAAATGTACATCCTGTAGCACTAATTCCAAAACGTTTTGGACACTGTTAAGTCCATGGAGAATAAGAGCACCTCCCCCAGCCTGCCCACTGCACTGAGGCTAGGAAACACTGTCACCACTGATAAATCACGATAATCGACAATTTCAATAAAAGCACATTATAATCTACGACAAAATCCTAGGCCAGCAATCACATATACCACTATAGCAACCCCTACTCCGCGACCAAACAGCATTGCACACCCCAACGACAAAAGAACCTTGACCCACAGCACCCCCCACCCAGCCCCCCGGGCGTTCTCCTTCACACAATATTCCAGATAAGCTTAAATAGTTTCTGAAAAAGAGAACTGAGCAAAATCTGGACCCACTACCAAATACAGCCCGGCCGCTACGACCAACCTCTGAGACCCTCTCCTAAAAAAAATTAATCTTATACGAAAATAAAAAAAGTTAGCAAACCCTAATATACATAGCAAAACCTGTTCAACCCCTACCTTAGCTCCCAGCAAAACTGTTATTCAAAAAAAAACACACCTACTTACTCAAGCCCCCAAAAACATATTCAAAACCATACTATATATACTAAGACAAAAAAAAACAATGATATATCAAAAAAAAAAAAAAAAAACAAAAAACCGCTAATTACTAAAAGCCTGTTCAGACCCCTTATAACTAGCAAGACTAGTTCAAAAAAAAAAACAAATCATAATTAAAACTAAGAGCCAACAAAACTAAGTAAATCAACACCCACAATACTTACTAGCGCTGTATCAACCACCCACTATTAAAACCAAAAAAAAGCACAAACTAGTTGAAAAACACACATCATACATTTTAACATCTGAGATCCCATAAAAGAATTGGAAAGCTGCCAACGGTCATACCCACCTCCAATACAATAAGAGAGGGAGACACCACACCACAAAACTGTATAACGACCTATATCCATCCACTGCCCTGACAGTTTTTACATCAAAGTCTTCGAAAAGCCAGTTAAACAAGATCACAAAAGACCAAATATTATTGAAAACCCACCAGTACCTTCTCCGCTAATGCCAATCAGGTAAATTACCGAGCAGAAGTCAATAAGGGTAGCAAAAAAAAAAAAAAACGCACTACAAGAGATCTAAACGAAATAATCATGAACTGCCATAACAGCAAAGCCACAGTACTCCGGCAGCCAAAAAAAAGAAAACCGTAATCATCATATCGAAACCACAATAGGCCACAAGGAGCCACTATAGTCGAAACTCTGAGTGAATACAGAGCAGTCATTATCGGCAGACTCACAATAAAAAAAGCCTATAGGCTTACTTTACAAATGAATAGCACACATCGCCTATAGAATATCACCAACTAATTCGCAGCACACGAGTTTCACGTGTGCCACATCCGCCGGGGGCCCTGTCCTTCCGGCCCCACCTCTGGACAGTCTCTATGGGGTGGCCCAGGTTCATTATCGGGCCCATTACTTTTTTTTCTTTTCTGTATTATATATCAATGATTGTTCGCTCTTATAGTCTGCTAGAGAGTAATTCTCTGAAAACCAAACCTATCTAACAGAGCAAAAACAGAACACTAATTACTGTATACTAATACATAAGGCCCTATCACTATTTAGACACACTAAGAGTAGAGTTTAAAAGCAACCCAAACACAGAGACAGAGAGACTTACAAAATGCCATAAAACAACTCTCCTTCCGTGAGGACCTACAAACACCAATTAGAGCTCTTAAATACAAAGTAAAAGACACTAATGCATGACTCTTCAACCGAATCGCTGAGCCAGCCTGCCACCCTGCCCCGCCTGAGATCAAACATCAACTACTCTGCCGAGCCCCGGCTCTCGCACTTAGAATAGATGAAGATCTAACTAAAGCAAACTAAACCAAAAAAAAAATATAAGAAGTGTCAGGTATAGACAGGTACACGTACTACCTATACCCAAGAACTCAACATCAAACATACATACCCACAGATCCAAAAGTCCAAAATCAAGAATAAGGCTTCACACATATTAACCACGACAACAAAAAGAATCCACATTTAAATATACTGCCCTCGCCCAAACATACGCCTTGTAAAACCTCCGACCCATCTACCAACTCCTCACGAAACACACTTAACAGGATGACAATAGATCAGATAAATAACAAAATAAAAGCACACCTTCCAAAAACCCTACTACATAAATTTTTGGATCGCCAGTCCTAAGTCAACGTAAAGACCAATCACAGTTATTGTATCACACAAAAAGCCACCCATAATAACTAAACCAAACACACACAACTAAAGAAGCGACCTAGTACACAATCTTCACAGTATATGGACATGCCCTCGAGACTTATATCCAAACTAACTCGAGATACAAACGCAAAAACAAAAAAAAACCCACTGGAATCCAAACGCTTCATCACAATACCAAGAAACGCAAAAAAACTAGCACAGAAAGGTAACAAAGCACACCACTTAAAAATACATCAAGCTCAGCATAGGATCACACCAATAAGGAACAGCAACCATACCTGTAGCACAGCAGATCAACCAGCAAGACGTATAAAAATACATCTCTCAGTCACACAAACAAAAAAAACCAACAAAAACAAAATATACTTCTTGAGGAACGCCTCACTCCACATTACACCAAGAGATATTCCTCATATGCTAAGACCAATAGAACTGGAAACCAAAAAACATAATAAAAAACAAAAAAAATTCTCAATAGAAACTCGAGAGAAAGAAACAAAAGAAAACAAAAAAAAAAAAAAAACTTATCTCCCACATAGCTATAAGCACCTCCAAAAAAAAAAAACACAAAAAAAAAGAAAAAAAAAAACGATAAAATAAAAAAAAACCACCTAGGCTGTCAGAGCCAAGCTCACTAGATTTACTCGCCCACCTAAGTAACATAGCACCATTACTAATAAATTTGACCACCAAAACAAACTACCAATCTTAATAAAAAACACCGATAACTGCTATTTATTATATAATTTGCTCCACAATTAATGAGCAACACCCCAATATAATTCAATGTATCATCACTAAAGCAAATTATGCAAGAGCTATACTCGTTTCACACACACTGACACACAACACAAACCATATACGCAAAAGGTGAATTCTATAATATATTAGTTTATTAAAATTATTAACAATTGCTAGAATGAATTGTAAAAAAATTCACCTTCAGACCTACACATGAGCCTTATTTAAATATTATTTATATATTAAATATAATAATACATAAATATTTGTGATTTAGAGCCCTATCAACACCATCACCTTAAAATACTCACCCTCGCTTGCTGCCCCTATTGTAATATAAAGAACTTAATTCTTTATACATTAACAACTGTCATTCAAATATGACTACTAATGTTAATGTTATATCTTACTCCATGTAGATAACAATATAAGTATATAGAGTATGTAATAGATGTCGAAACGAAATAGCATTACACTTTATAAATTAGGCCAGAGTAACGACAAAATATGTAAAAATGAAGAAAAACGTGTATCTCAATAATTAAGCACAACACACTGTTAAATAATAGACGTTACAACGCATCAAAATAAAGAAAAAAAAAAATAAATACTCACCAAAAAAGCCAACAACCCAATACCTTATGGTACGAACCTTTCCTATAAACCAAAGTTACTCTGCTACGAGCACAAAAAAATACAAAGACTACGAGAACAAAATATGCAAAAATCAACTAGAAAGACAATGAGAGAAAAAGAACTTAAAAAATTACTACCCTCACTAAAACAATATTAAAGCAAATAAAACAGCCCTGTCACAGAAAAAGAGCAACTGAGCACAAGCATGTACACAGCCCCAAAGTACATGTAAATAAGCCATAGACAACAACCAACATAACCAAAATCATACCCCCCAATAAATTGCTAATTATAATTAGAGTATGATGCACAAAACACTTTTATGCACAAACATGATCACCTCTACACATATAGAGCACACATCACAATCTGACACAAATCATATCTCATCTCCAGTGCTTAATGCTAAATTGTAATTATTTCTCCACTATGTCCTATTTATTGCCTTACCTCCCCAATCTTACTACATCTGCACACACTGTACATAGAATTTTCTATTGTGTTATTAACTGTACGTTTGTTTATTCTATGTGTAACTCTGTGTTGTTGTTTTTGTTGCACTGCTTTGCTTTATCTTGGCCAGTGTCACGTTCCTGACCTGTTTTCTGTTAGTTTTGTATGTGTTAGTTGGTCAGGACGTGAGTTTGGGTGGGCAGTCTATGTTTTCTGTTTCTATGTTGGTTTAAGGTGACCTAATATGGCTCTCAATTAGAGGCAGGTGTTTTTCATTTCCTCTGATTGAGAGTCATATTAAGGTAGGTGTTTTCACACTGTTTGTTTGTGGGTGGTTGTCTCCTGTGTCTGTGTCTATGTTACACCATACGGGACTGTTTCGTGCGTTCGTTATTTTGTATAGTCATTTTCCTGTTCGTGAGTTTCTTCGTGTTTCATGTAAGTTCGTCGTTCTAGTCTGTCTACTCCGTTTGTTGTTTTGTTAGTTTATAGTGAAGTTCGTGTTTTCGTGTTTTCTTTAAATAAATATGTCGAATCACAACGCTGCGCCTTGGTTCAATCACTACTCCTCCTCTTCGTATGAAGAGGAGGAGGAACACCGTTACAGCCAGGTCGCAGTTGTAAATGATAACTTGTTCTCAACTGGTCTACCTCATTAAATAAAGGTGAAATTAAAAATTACCAAAAATAATAATAATAATTTTTAAAATACCAAGAAGACAGTGAATGTTCCTGAGTGGCCGAGTTACAGTTATGACTTAAATCTAGTTGAAAGTCTATGGCAAGACCTGAAAATGGTTGTCTAGCAACGATCAACAACCAATTGAAAAGAATAATGGGCAAATGTTGCACAATCCAGGTGTAGAAAGTTCCTTAGAGTCTTACCCAGAAAGATTCACAGCTGTAATCGCTGCCAAAGATACTACTACAAAGTATTGACTCAGGGGTGTGTCAACGTATATATATTAGATATTTCTATTTCATTTTCAATACATTTGCAAACACATCTAAACACATGTTTACACTTTGTCATTATGGGATATTGTGTGTAAAAAAAAAACATATTTAATACATTTTGTATTCAGGCAGTAACAACAAAATGTGGAATAAGTCAAGTCGTATGAATACTTTTTGAAGTCACTGTATGGACAGGAGAACAGTAGTAATGCCATGGTGCTACAGAATACAAACAGGAATACAAACAGGAATAACAGTTTACCTCTATTAGAACATGTAGGAAAGTAACATAAGAGGAAGAGGGAGAGAGGGAGAGAGAGATGATCTTTTAGTTTTATCTACTCCCAGAAACAGCTAGCTATTACGTAGAAGGGAAAAATGAATCTGCACCATTTGACACATTTATCTGTATCTCCTCACTCTGTTATGTCCCCATTAAAACCTCCAGTTCATGTACAAATACTGTCCGACCTGTCTGATGACCCAGCAGCTGAGGAGGATGTCAATGAAGAGCAAACTGTGCCTGAAAGACCAACAGAAACCTCATCCTGTATATTTTCTCCACATCTGACAGCTTTCCTGCCATCCATCTTTTCTCGAGTTATGGACAACAACACATAGTTACACATGGAGTAAAACAAACATATAGTCAATAATACAGTGAAAAAAATAAGTCTATATACAATGTGAGCAAGTGAGGTGAGATAAGGGAGGTGAAGGCAAACAAATATATGTATAAATAAAAAAAATATAAAAAGGCCATGGAGGCGAAGTGAATACAACACAGCAAGTAAAATAAAAAACTAAAAAACACTGGAATGGTTGGTTTGCAGTGGAAAAAGCGCAAAGTAGAGACAGAAATAATGGGGTGCAAAGGAGCAAAATAAATAAATACAGTAGGTAAAGAGGTAGTTGTTGGGCTAAATTATAGATGGGCTATGTACAGGTGCAGTAATCTATGAGCTGCTCTGACAGCTGTGCTTAAAGCTAGTGAGGGAGATAAGTGTTTCCAGTTTCAGAGATTTTTGTAGTTCGTTCCAGTCATTGGCAGCAGAGAACTGGAAGGAGAGGCGTCCAAAGGAAGAATTGGTTTTGGGGGTGACTAGAGAGATATACCTGCTGGAGCGCGTGCTACAGGTAGGTGCTGCTATGGTGACCAGCGAGCTGAGATAAGGGGGACTTTACCTAGCAGGGTCTTGTAGATGACCTGGAACCAGTGGGTTTGGCGACGAGATGAAGCGAGGGCCAGCCAACGAGAGTGTACAGGTCGCAGTGGTGGGTAGTATATGGGGCTTTGGTGACAAAACGGATGGCACTGTGATAGACTGCATCCAATTTATTGAGTAGGGTTTTGGAGGCTATTTTGTAAATGACATCACCGAAGTCGAGGATTGGTAGGATGGTCAGTTTTACAAGGGTATGTTTGGCAGCATGAGTAAAGGATGCTTTGTTGCGGAATAGGAAGCCAATTCTAGATTTGACTTTGGATTGGAGATGTTTGATGTGAGTCTGGAAGGAGAGTTTACAGTCTAACCAGACACCTAGGTATTTGTAGTTGTCCACATATTCTAAGTCAGAGCCGTCCAGAGTAGTGATGTTGGACAGGCGGGCAGTGCAGGCAGCGATCGGTTGAAGAGCATGCATTTAGTTTTACTTGTATTTAAGAGCAATTGAGG
>NW_019942734.1:109564-118086 GCF_002910315.2 Salvelinus sp. IW2-2015 | reverse complement strand
TGTATGTGTCGAACTGCTTTGCTTTATCTTGGCCAGGTCGCAATTGTAAATGAGAACGTGTTCTCAATTTGCCTACCTGGTTAAATAAAGGTTAAATAAAAAAATAAAAAATAAATCTCCAAAGCCAACACCTCCTTTGGTCGCCTTTCCTTCCAGTTCTCTGCTGCCAATGACTGGAACAAATTGCAAAAATCACTGAAGCTGGAGACTTATATCTCCCTCACTAACTTTAAGCATCAGCTGTCAGAGCACTGCACCTGTACACAGCCCATCTGTAAATAGCCTACCCAACTACCTCATCCCCATATTGCTATTTTTGTTGATGCTCTTTTGCACCCCTGTATCTCTACTTGCACATCATCATCTGCACATCTATCACTCCAGTGTTAATGCTAAATTGTAATTATTTCTCCACTATGGCCTATTTATTGCCTTACCTCCCTAATCTTACTACATCTGCACACACTGTACATAGATTTTTCTATTGTTATTAACTGTAAGTTTGTTAATTCAATGTGTAACTCTTTGTTGTTGTTTTTGTTGCACTGCTTTGCTTTGCTTTATCTTGGCGAGGTCGCAGTTGTAAATGAGAACTTGTTCTCAACTGGCCTACCTGATTAAATAAAGGTGAAATTAAAAATTACAAAGAAATATATACATATTTTTTTAAATACCAAGAAGACAGTGAATGTTCCTGAGTGGCCGAGTTACAGTTATGACTTAAATCTAGATGAAAGTCCATGGCAAGAACTGAAAATGGTTGTCTAGCAACGATCAACAACCAATTTGACAGAGCTTGAAGAATTTAGAAAAGAATAATGGGCAAATGTTGCACAATCCAGGTGTAGAAAGTTCCTTAGAGACTTACCCAGAAAGATTCACAGCTGTAATCACTCTTAGAGACTTACCCAGAAAGATTCACAGCTGTAATCGCTGCCAAAGATACTCCTACAAAGTATTGACTCAGGGGTGTGTTAACGTATATATATTAGATATTTCTATTTCATTTTCAATAAATTTGCAAACATATCTAAAAACATGTTTACACTTTGTCATTATGGGATATTGTGTGTAAAAAAAAACATATTTAATACATTTTGAATTCAGGTAGTAACAACAAAATGTGGAATAAGTCAAGTCGTATCAATACTTTATGAAGTCACTGTATGGACACGGAGAACAGTAGTAATGCCATGGTGCTACAGAATACAAACAGGAATAACAGTTTACCTCTATTAGAACATGTAGGAAAGTAACATAAGAGGAAGAGGGAGAGAGGTTTTTCTACTCCCAGAAACAGCTAGCTATTACGAAGAAGGGAAAAAGGAATCTGCACCATTTGACACATTTATCTGTATCTCCTCACTCTGTTATGTCCCCATTAAAACCTCCAGTTCATGTACAAATACTGTCCGACCTGTCTGATGACCCAGCAGCTGAGGAGGATGTCAATGAAGAGCAAACTGTGCCTGAAAGACCAACAGAAACCTCATCCTGTATATTTTCTSCACATCTGACAGCTTTCCTGCCATCCATCTTTTCTCGAGTTATGGTGATAGATACAGTGCCCTCAGAAAGATTTCAAACCCCTTGATTTATTGCAGATTTTGTTGTGTTACAGCCTGAATTCAAAAATGKATTAAATATACAGTTTGTTTTTTACTCACCCATCTACACACAATACCCCATAATAACAAAGTGAAAACGTGTTTTTAGAAATCTTTGCTAATTTATTGAAAATTAAATACAGAAATATCAAATTTACATAAATCTTTAAAAACACCAGCAAATCAGCTCCAAGTGATTTTAAGTTATGAAATGTGTTCCTCTCACGCCCTGACCATAGAGAGCCATTGTGTCTCTATGGTGTAGTAGGTCAGGGCGTGACTAGGGGGTGATCTAGTATATCTATGTCTATGTTGTGTTCTAGTTTCTTTTTCTATGTTGGTGTTTTGTATGATTCCCAATTAGAGGCAGCTGGTAATCGTTGTCACTAATTGGGGATCATATTTAAGTAGTTATTTTTCCCACCTGTGTTTGTGGGATCTTGTTGATGTGTAGTTGCCTGTGAGCACTCCATTGTCGTCACGTTTCGTTCATTCTTTATTGTTTTTGTGCGTTTCAGTTAATAAACATGTGGAAACCATATCACGCTGCACCTTGGTCCGATAATTCTTATGACGAACGTGACAGTTCCAACGAATTCCCACGCGTAATAGAGAGATATAGGGAGCTCTAAAAGTATTGGGACAGAGGCATATTTGTTGTTTTGGCTCTGTACACATCGTGAATAATTATGAGTGAGAAGGTTACAAAACGCACAAATATCATACCGCCAAGACATGCTAATCTCTCATCGTTACAATAACAGGGGAGGTTAGCATTTTATATCATACCGCCAAGACACGCTAACCTCTCATCGTTACAATAACAGGGGAGGTTAGCATTTTATATCATACCCTCAAGACATGCTAACCTCTCATTGTTACAATAACAGGGGAGGTTAGCATTTTATATCATACCGCCAAGACATGCTAACCTCTCATCGTTACAATAACAGGGGAGCTTAGAATTTGGTATGACTCATCACAATTCATTCCCTAATCATGGTAGCATCAACATTAATGTAGTAGTGTTTAGAAATATACTCTATTCTTATTTACAATAAAAGTGACACCAAAATGACACAATACATGATTTACCATTACACATTCTATTGGTCACAACATAATTTGAAACAGAACTAACACAAACAGCAAATGAATCCAACAACTGTATAGAGTCACAAGCTTGATGTAGTCATTGAGTGCTATGAATATGGGACCAAATACTTCACTTTTACTACTTTAATACACATAAGTGAATTTGTCCCAATACTTTTGGTCCCCTAAAATGAGGAGAATATGTACAAAAAGTGCTGTAATCTCGAAACAATTCACCCGATATGAATTAAAATACCCTCTAATTAAAGCTGACAGTCTGCAATGTATTATTTCAAATCCAAAGTGCTGGAGTACAGAACCAAAAAATTAAAAAAAATGTGTCACTGTCCCAATATTTTTGTAGCTCACTGAATATGTGATCATATACAAATATAAGCAAGGTTTGAAATTATGACATTTTAGTCAAATATTATATATTTTTGGGGCTTCTTGCAGTCAATTTGCAGTCTACAAATAATGTGTAATTATATTCTGTCCCCCTGACCATCCACTCCAGGAAAAATCAGCTCCTAGCTGAATATAGTTGATGATCCCTTCTATAGAAATGGTATAGAATCAGCTTGATCTCTGTCGAAGGCGCTTGGACCTTCTTTTATTGATATTTTCAGGTGTATTGTTAACAAACACGCCCCCATAAAGAAAATGAGAATTAAAAACAGGTCCAGCCCCGTGTTTGACCGTGATCTTGTAGTTACTCCCACCTCAAGAATTGCATTTGGCGAAAGGCTCGGCACACGCATTCTCAGGCTGACTGGCTCTCGTTCAGGCAAATGARAARTAAGTGCACTCRGGCTATCCGGAAGGCCAAAGTTAGTTACYTTMAGGAGCAGTWCTCTCTCTGTGGGTCTAACCYCAAGAAGTTCTGGAAAATGGTTAAAGACCTGGAGAATAAAACCCTCCTCACAGCTGCCCATGTCCCTTAATGTTGATGATGTGGTTGTTACTGATAAGAAGCACATGGCTGAGCTCTTTAATCACCACTTCATTAAGTCAGGATTCCTATTTGACTCAGCCATGCCTCCTTGCCTCCTTGCCTCCTTGCCTCCTTTCCTCATCTCCCACCCCTTGTAATGGACTATCCCTGATGCTCCTCTCAATTTTTACCCCTGCACCGCTACAAAGTTTCTCCCTGCAGGCAGTCACTGAGTCCGAGGTGCAAAAGGAGCTCCTGAAACTTGACCCCCTAAAAAAACATCTGGGTCAGATGGTTTAGACCCTTTCTTCTTTAAGGTTGCTGCACCTATCGTCGCCAAGCCTTTCTCCGACCTTTAACCCTCTCAGGGGAGGTTCCCATTGCTTGGAAGACAGACACGGTTCGTCCTTTATTTAAAAAGGGGGAGATCAAGCTGATCCAAACTGTTATAGGCCTATTTCTACTTTGCCCTGGTTTATCAAAAGTGTTTGAAAAACTTGTCAATAATCAACTGACTGGCTTTCTTGATGTCTATAGTATTCTCTCTGGTATGCAATCTGGTTTCTGCTCAGGTTATGGATGTGTCACTGCAACCKTAAAGGTCCTCAATGATGTCACCATTGCCCTTGATTCTAAGCAATGTTGTGCTGCTATTTTTATTGACTTGGCCAAAGCTTTTGATATGGTAGACCATTCCATTATTGTGGGCCAGCTAAGTAGTATTGGTGTCTCTGAGGGATGTTTGGCCTGGTTTGCTAACTACCTCTCTCAAAGAGTGCAGTGTATAAAGTCAGAATATCTGCTGTCTCTGCTGTCTCAGTCACTGCCTGTCACCAAGGGAGTACCCCAAGGCTCGATCCTAGGCCCCACGCTGTTCTCAATTTACATCAACAACATAGCTCAGGCAGTAAGACGCTCTCGCATCCATTTATATGCAGATGTTACAGTCTTATACTCAGCTGGCCCCTCTACAAGAAAGCTTTCTTAGTGTCCAACAAGCTTTCTCTGCCCTTGACCTTGTTCTGAACACCTCCAAAACAAAGGTCATGTGGTTTGGTAAGAAGAGTCCCCCTCTCCCCACAGGTGTGATTACTACCTCTGAGGGTTTAGAGCTTGAGGTAGTCCCCTCATACAAGTACTTGGGAGTATGGCTAGACTGTACAMTGTCCTTCTCTCAGCACATATCAAAGCTGCAGGCTAAAGTTAAATCTAGACGTGGTTTCCTTTATCGTAATTGCTCCTCTTTCACCCCAGCTGCCAAACGAACCCTGATTCAGATGACCATCCTACCCATGCTAGATTACGGAGACGTAATTTATAGATCGGCAGGTAAGGGTGCTCTCGAGTGGCTAGATGTTCTTTACCATTCGGTCGTCAGATTTGCCTCCAATGCTCCTTATAGGACACATCACTGCACTCTATACTCTTATGTAAACTGGTCATCGCTGTATACCCGTCTCAAGACCCACTGCTTGATGCTTATTTATTAAACAATCTTAGGCCTCACGAGCTGCAACAAGCACTCAAACTGGACAGTTTTATCACAATCTCTTCATTCAAAGACTCAATCATGGACACTCTTACTGACAGTTGTGGCTGCTTGTGAGATGTATTGTTGTCTCTACCTTCTTGCCCTTTGTGCTGTTGTCTGTGCCCAATAATGTTTGTACCATGTTTTGTGCTRCGACAATGTTGTGTTGCTACCATGCTGTGTTGTCATGTTGTGTTGCTACCATGCTGTGTTGTAATGTGTTGYTGCCTTGCTATGTTGTTGTCTTAAGTCTCTCTTTWTGYAGTGTTGTCTCTCTTGTCGTGATGTGTGTTTTGTCCTATATTTATATATYTTATTTTTAATCCCAGTCCCTGCAGGAGGCCTTTTGCCTTTTGGTAGGCCGTCATTGTAAATAAGAATTTGTTCTTAACTGACTTGCCTAGTTAAATAAAGGTTAAATAAAATAAATTAAAATCCCTGTTGTAGAAGTACCCTTGGGTATGTACTTATCAGCTTTGATTAGTCTTGGGTATGTAGTTATCAGCTTTACAAATCTGGATTTGGGGATTTTCTCCTATTCTTCCTTGCAGATATTTCTAAAGCTCTGTTTAGTTATATGGGGAGTAGTGGTGAACAGCAATCTTCAAGTCTTTCCACAGATTTTCAAATGGGATTCAACTATTGGCTTTGGCTGGGCCACTCAAAGACATTCACATTCTTGTTCTGAAGCCATTCCAGCATTGCCTGGCTGTATGCTTGGGGTCATTGKCCTGTTGGAACTTAGATCTTCTCTCCCAGTCTAAGCTCGTTAGCACTTTGAAGCAGGTTCTCATCAAGGATTTGCCTGTATTTGGCTCCTTTCATTGTTCCCTCTATCCTTACCAGTCTCCTAGTCCCTGCCACTGAAATGCATCCCCATAGCATGATGATAACACCACCATGCTTCATGTTAGGGGTGGTGTTAGACTGGTGATGAGCTGTGCCTGGTTTTCTTTGAATTCAGGCCAAACAGTTCCATTTGTGTCTCATCAGACTACAGAATATTTTGCCTTATACTCTCAGAGTCTTTCACATGCCTTTTTGTAAACTCCAGGCCTTTTGCCTTTTTCTAAGGAGTGGCTTCCGTCTGGCCACTCTCCAAAAAAGCCCAGATTGGTGAAATGCTGTAGAGACTGTTGTCCTTCTGGAAGGTTCTCCCATCTCAGGCAAGGAACTCTGGAGTTCTGTCAGAGTGTTCATTGGGTTCTTGGTCACCTCCCTGAMCAAGGTCCTTCTTGCCTGGTTGCTCATTACGGCCGGGGCAGAGTCTGGGTAGTTTCATATTTAACATTTCCCAATGATGGAGACCACTTTGCTCATGGAAACGTTMAACCCTCTGGAAATTGTTTTATACTCTTCCCCAGGTATATATCTCAGAGATCAAAGGACAGTTCCCTGGACTTCATGGAATAGTTTCTGCTCTGACATGCGCTGTAAACAGTGGGACCTTATATAGACTGGTGTTATTCTTTCTAAATCATGTCCAAACAATTKAATTGGACACAGGTGRACTCCAGTCATGTTGCAGTGWCATCTGAAWGAYGGYAAAAGGAAATTGGATGCACCTGAGCTCAATTTGGAGAGTCATGGTAAAGKGTTGTGAATACTTATGTAAATGAGATATTTCTGTATTTCATTATTTTCATAGATTTCTACAAACATGTTTTCACTTTGTCATTATGGGGTATTGTGATGTCATTATGGGGTATTGTGATGTCATTATGGGGTATTGTGTGTGAGAGAAAAAAAGACATTTAATCAATTTTGACTTCAGGCTGTAACACAACAGAATGTGGAATAAGTCAAGGGTATGAATACTTTTTGAAGGCACTGTATGTGCCAAAAACACAATAACAAATATGTTGTTATAATCACAATTTTGGCAGCCATTTATCCCCATAGCTGTCCTTTCACCATGCCCATAACATGATACTAAGTCACATTTACAAATGCTTGTTATTAATGCAATAATRTATTAATATACACTGATTGTACAAAACATTAGGAACACCTGCTCTTTCCATGACATAGACTGACCAGGTGAATCCAGGTGAAAGCTATGATCCCTTATTGATGTCACTTGTTAAATCCACTTCAAATCAAATGTAAATGGAGGGAAGGAAACAGGTTTATGAATGCTTTTTAAGCCTTGAGACCATTCAGACATTGATTGTGTATGTGTGCCATTCAGAGGGTGAATGGGTAAGACAAAATATTTAAGTGCCTTTAAACAGAGTATGGTAGTTGGTACCTGGCGCACCGATTTGAGTGTGTCAAGAACTGTAACGCTGCTGGGTTTTTCACGCTCAACAGTTTCCCATGTGTATCAAGAATGGTCCACCATCCAAAGGACATCCAGACAACCTGACACAACTGTGGGAATCATTGGAGTCAACATGGGCCAGCAACACCTTGTAGAGTCCATGCCCCGACAAATTGAGGCTATTCTGAGGGCAAAAGGGGGTGCAACTCAATACTAGGAATGTGTTCCAAATGTTTTGTACATAYCCATACCTCATATCTATTTCTATCTTTAAAAAAATAATTATTGAAGAAATTAAATATATTTACAATTCAGAGCTAACAAAATATTTAAATTATTTATGCAGAATCCAAAGGAATTGACAAAAATTATATTTAAAAAAATGTAACTGTCCAACAAAAGAGAATAACGGAAGAACTAAATACATTTAAACAAAACCATTTCTTTTTTAAAKAATAATAATACAGTTACAAGCTAAATGAACTATTGGTCTGATTGAATCTAGGCCTAACTCTTGTCCAGTGTGAATTCGTCCTGGCAATTTTTATGTTTCGCTAACCCATATTTTTCTTAAAGTTACATTACATAATTTCGTTGCAGATTATTTTGGCTCTACCAAACCCTAATCTAGGGCTTAATCCACAAGGTTTTGACATAATATAGGGTTTAAAACTAATCCCTAACTTTTTGCCAGCTCTAGTTTCCTGTACAGCTCAATCTGAGCCTAAGGCCACACCTGACACCAACAAATGCCTACAAAGCCACCAAGAAATGTGTTGGGGTCTATTTTAAGATGAGTCCCACCCTAAAAAATATCCATATACTTTTTTCTATTACCAGAGAAAATATATACTCTTTTTTCCGACTGAAACCCAGGGAAAGTGGCTGGTTGGACGCACCGTCACATATATAAAGAATCACGTGGGGACCATAGGCATGGTCAAACGCTAGATACCTCCAACACAGCAGCTCTCTCTGTGGTTCTTTCTCAAAGACTTTAAGGCATACACGAGAAACATTACTCTCTTTCTCTGTTACATACTACCAATCAGAATAATTTGAAGCATTTTTAAACGTTAAAACATGATTTTT
>NW_019942734.1:107239-109451 GCF_002910315.2 Salvelinus sp. IW2-2015 | reverse complement strand
CTCTTAAGTAGACCCATTTTACAATAGGGAGGTTTGGGTGGGGTGGGGGGGGGGGGGGGCATGGTGATTATACAGCCTTCCAACCAACACATTCAGTTAAGAACACCAAAACACCTAAACAGACCTCAAAGTCAATCGTTGCTTTCATGGACATCCTTCCTTCTTTATCCACCTCTACTGCCTTTCCATTCACACGGTTTCCCTCAACAATAATACATGACATCATCTAGTCAATAAATAAACGTGTGTAAGTATATGCATTTACAGTATGTATGGATAGATATACAAGACACAAGTTCAAAGCTTAACATAGCCTCTTGAATACTTGGTTTTGTCTGTAATCGTGGCACTGCAGCTTCTCCTAAAGCTGTGCAGTCATATTGGTTAAGGGGTAGAGAGGCGGGGTAGGTGGAGGAGCTAGGGTTTTGGGTTCAGAACAGGGGTGAAGAAAACTGTAAAAAGACACAAAACGTTGTCCGTCTGTTGCTAGGTTACATGCACTAGGCCCGGCTCTGCCCTTTTCTTTCCTGACACTTGCAGTGATAGGTCAGTTCATCCCATCCTTCAAAACAACAGGATGTGAAGGAGGAGCCAGAGGATGTTATTTGGGCTTGTTCAATCAGAGTCAGGTTTGACAGTCCATCATTGGTAATCATTGTAGTGTTCCCCTGCTCAGACATTGCATGCATCAACCAATGGTTGCGTGCCACGTCCGTGACTATTTCATCGACTGACAGATTGCTATAACATACGGATGATGTGGTAAGCCGATACGTAAAATCCGTATCCAAGCGTTGGAAGATCTGGCATGCAGAAGCAAGTTTAAACCGGTTGTCCATTTGTATTGAAGAAGCAAGTTTAAACCGGTTGTCCATTTGTATTGAAGAAGCAAGTTTAAACCGGTTGTTCATTTGTAATGAAGAAGCAAGTTTAAACCGGTTGTTCATTTGTAATGAAGAAGCAAGTTTAAACCGGTTGTCCATTGTCGACAGCTGTCAGAACTCACAGCTGTCATACCCACAGCTATATCACACTAAGAAAGTTTGTATTTTCTGTTTTATAACAAAACTACTTTTCCTACTTACATCCTATTACAAAGCAGGGGATCTCTGGGTGAATGAAGCTCAGAGAATAGCATGTTGGTGTGGATCCATTGGATGACAAGTCCTTTAACCAGTCTCTGAAATTTTCCATTAACAATTAGCACTGGCATTAGCACTAGCATTAGCACTAGCATTAGCACTGGCATTAGCGCTAGCATTAGCACTGGCATTAGCACTAGCATTAGCACTAGCATTAGCACTGGCATTAGCACTAGCATTTAGCATTAGCATAGCATTGGCATTCAAAGAGTGGCACAGCTAGATGAATGATAGATAGAGTATGCTCTGTAGCATGGTAAAGTAAAGCACGACTAGGGATAGTATACAGTATATGATGGGGCCAAGGCAGTCTGTAGCTAGCCTTGTCTCCTTTCTGTAAAAGATCCCCAGGCAGTTTGGTGTGTGTGTGAGTTTAGTGGACATGCATACATAGCGTATTTGTGCCTGCATGCTTGCATGTGCATATATGTACATTAATGCATGTTTACGTGTGTGTGTGTGTGTGTGTGTGTGTGTGTGTGTGTGTGTGTGTGTGTGTGTGTGTGTGTGTGTGTGTGTGTGTGTTTCATACGCCTCTCCATAGTACAATAATTACACTTTAAACCAGTCATATCAAGGTCTCTCCTCCATGAGTATCCATCGTCTTGTGCTGTAGTATGCTGTATATCCATCTTTGGCCCTCTGAATCCTTTCCCCTATCCACCTTCCACCCTCCTCCTCTACTGTGGCCTCTGGGCCCTGGGTTCAGTCTAGGGTTGCAAAGTTCCGGCAACTTTCCCGAAATCCCTAGGTCGGAGGATATACAGATGTCCTACTTATTCCCTCCTTACTGGGATTTCTGGAAAACCTGAATTTTGGAACCCTAGTTGAGTCGGTCAGGTCAGTGTGGTCCCTGAGGCTCTTGGGGCGCCTGGCTGTCCTCCAGACCCCTCAGGGTGACGTAGATGAAAGGCACCAGGCCCCGCTGGGCCCCCAGGGAGCAGAGGAGCCAGTCGGAGTCAGCCCGACTCAGGACACTCAGTACGTCCCCTTTATGGAAACTCAGCTGGTCAGGCTCTGTGGCTATGTGGTGGCACAGGGCACGCACCTCACTGAGGGAGGGGGGGGGG
>NW_019942734.1:95275-106764 GCF_002910315.2 Salvelinus sp. IW2-2015 | reverse complement strand
GTTTTAAGTGTAATTTCATTATATTGCCGTGTTTTTAGTCTATTGTATTGCTGTGTTTTTAGCCTTTAAGTCCTTTAAGTATTTCGTACAGCTTTGGTTTATCTTACCACAGCTGTTTGGTGTGGCTCTCCTGTGGCAGCTGAGGAGGTGGAGAGGGTTGGTTCAGAGTGGGAGGGGCCGGAGGAGCTGAAGGCTCCACCCTCTTCACTGTCCCCGCCCCCACCGTCTGGGCTAAGAGGTCCAGCACGGACATGTCCAGACCTGTCAGCCATCCAGACGGCAGCCTACGAGGGACAAACAGAACAAAGAGAAATGTATTATAAAGAGGTAACTAATTTATTACTGTAGCACCTGTTCATCACTTCACTTCAGTCACCTGCTCCTCTTGCTTTTGGATGGTCTCTGCTCTGCTCCGTCTGGCCTGGAGGGGGTGCCACCACCCCCCATGCTGGACCCAAACAGTCTGACCCAGCGCATGCCCTGGCCCTGGGAGGGGTCTTCAGTCTGGGCCGCTGGCTGGGTCGCTGTGGCTTCTGTGGCCCTTGTGGTTCCTGGATCCTTCTCTTTCTCCTTGTCCTGGGTGAGCACTGACTCTGGGGGACTCCCCATCCAGGATGGTCTTCCTCTTCCCCTGGACCCCATCCACTCACCACTGGAGCTGGAGCTGCTCTTCCTGCTTCTCTCCCTAAGAACCTCCTCTTCCTGGCTAGACTCTGCCCCTTCCACAACACCCTTCCTGGGGAGTGGGTGCTGACTCTGGCTCCGCCTCTCTGCAGACTTCTTCCTCTTCTCGCTCTTAACGAACTTCGACCCACCCTGAGCTGATTGGTCGATATAGACCTGGGAACTCTGCATGAGCTGGTACCACCAGCACGCCTGGCGATCACGCTCCTGCCGCTGACGACCCTCCTCCGCCCAATCCCTCTCTCTCTCCTTCCTCCTTTCCTCCTGCTCTCCATCCTCCTCATGGCTTACTCCTTCCACCCCCTTCACTCTCTTTCCTGTGCCCTTCCCCCTCCCGCTCTCTCTCCACAGGTTTGCAAATCCTGTCCCTACTTCGGTTTATCCATTGGCTGTGCTTCTACAAGCCCCGCCCCTAAACGATCAATCCCCTCCCCCGCCCCTCTCTCCTCGACCCCATCCTCTGCTCACCCCCCTCTCTCTTCCCTCTCTCTCCAACCCCTTCCATCCTAGGCCACGTCCCTCTCGTCTCAGCCCCAACCTTTCTCTGTTCCCCACCCCGCCTCCTTCCTTTTTAACCTCCGCCCCTTCTCTCATAGACTCTGCCCTCCTGTGACTCCGAGCTCCACCCCCTCATGAGCTGAAGGTGGAGCATGCTGATGTTGTCCAGGCTCTTGGCCGGCGGAGGCGGAGCAGAGCTGTTCCTTGCTTCTCAGGTGCTCCTGGCTTCCTCTGGACCAATCGCGGCTCAAAGAGCAGATCCAGATCAAAGGGCAACAGAGACAGAGGCTGGAGAGGAGGAGGAGGCTCCTCCAAGAGAGGTTGGCATGGCCCCTGGGACACACGGCAGGAAACCCCATGGGGGTAGTGGAGCCGCTACGATGTCTGGGGAGACAGGCAGAGAGAAGAAGAGAACAACAACAAGAAGAAGAAGAAACGAGATGTTAGACTATCGAAGCACACAATACCAAACCTGGGTGAAGAAAGTAATCTCTTATCTTTCAAAGAGCTTAGCTAGGTGTGTTGATTTGGACTTACCTTCCTGAGCGTAGAGATGATTGAACCAAAATTCCAAAGATCGCAAGCTGAAACAGAGAGAAACAAAAGAGAAGTCGTTAACTTGACTCTTTCACTTGTACATGCTGACAACAAGAAACTTGTCTGTTTGATGGTGAGGAGACACCAGTAAACCGTGTTAGTATAGAGCACATAGAGGGTACTCACTTCAGCAGTCCCCAAGATGAATGAGTTGAGTCTCATGCTGTGGCTGGTGAGCTCTGAGTACTGGACACCTTGGAGAACAGGCTGTGGACAAACACAGGTACGGGCCTGATGGGGGAGGGGGGAGAGAGAGGAGGAGAGGAGAGAGAGAGAGAGAGAGAGAGAGAGAGAGGAGAGAGAGAGAGAAAGAAGGTGGAGAGATGGAGAAAGTGAGGTCAGAATTACAACAGAAAAAACTCTTCATCGTTCATTCACACATAAACATTATTGAATCATCTTCATAGTCATCATCATCATCATTAATCCATCTTCCTCACCCACTCCACCTGCTCCATCCCCTCCTCCGCCTGCCCCTCCTCCTCCTCCTCCTTCACTCTCCAGAACATACCTAGTTTGTGTGGAGGCCTCTACCAGGATCCAGGGATTATTGCTCTAATCATCATCATCATCATCATCATACCTAGTTGTGTGGAGGCCTCTACCCAGGCTCCAGGGCTGGTTGCGTCTCTGTCCGATGATCAGGTCCAGACGTAGGCCTTCAGCCCATCCCCCAGCACCCTCCCTTAGAGCCGGACACAGGTACTTCAGATCAGGTGGCCCACGTGGGACTCACCCAACTGTTACCCAGCTTCGCCTAGAGGACGGGGGAGGGTAGGGGGAGACGAAGGAGGTAGGAAAGGAGAGAGTGTGAACGGAAGGAAGGAGAGAGAGATGAGAGAGAGAGAGAGGTGTGGAAGGAAGGAGAGAGAGGAGGTGGTGGAAGGGGAGAGTGTGAAACAGGATGCAGCAGGAAGGAGAGAGAGGAGGGGTGGTGGAAGGGGAGAGTGTGTGAACAGGATGCAGAAGGAAGAGAGAGGAGGAGGTGGTGGAAGGGGAGAGTGTGGACAGGATGCAGAAGGAAGAGAGAGAGGAGTGGGGAAGGGCCGAGAGTGGTGAACAGATGCAGGAAGGAAGGAGAGAAGGAGGTGGTGGAAGAGGAGAGTGTGAACAGGATGCAGAAGGGAAGGAGCGAGAAGGGAGGTGTGAAGGGAGAGTGTTAGGGGACCCAGGATTGAGAAGGAAGGAGAGAGAGGAGGTGGTGGAAGGGGAGAGTGTGGACAGGATGCAGAAGGAAGGAGAGAGAGGTTAGAAAGATCGATAGAGAGAAAAGGGGAGAGAAATAGAGAGAGAAATAGAGAAATTATGATGAGGGAAAAAATACATTCTAATGTTGCAAAATCAAAACACTCCCTAGCAACCATCAAGAAAAGTAAACTCACAGAATGCAATATAACAGAATTACATAGTTGTCTTTAGGGGTAAATCACCCAGTAGAACACGATACCTTAACATCAGGGTCCCGACTGGTGCCAAAATGAGCCACGATTAAATCTACGGCTGTATTGATGGCTTTGACTAAACCTGAGAGAGAGAGAAGGGGAGAGAGAGGGAGAGAGAGGGAGAGAGAGGAAAGGTAGTCGATTACAAGAGGCCCTTCACAGCCTCTCAGCAGTAAGTATAGTCTAATACAGGCTGCAGTCACACTCTTTTATGTTATGCTAATCACACTCGTTTCTCCTTTCCACAAGGAGAATTAGTTAGTCCCCAATGGACAACCTAAAGCAGAAAATGTTGATTTGCAAGGCTTGAAAGTAGATATGAATTTCTTCATTATTGACAAAGCAGTGGTGAAGATGGGGAGGGGTATGTCTGTTAGAAAAAGATATTCTGCATTTGACACAAATCAACTGTTCAGGCTCTGTTCTTTTGTTACAAATTTTTTCTAATTTAACATTTATTTAACTAGGCAAGTCAGTTAAGAACAACTTCTTATTTACAGTGACGGCCAGGGAACAGTGGGTTAAACTGACTTGTTCAGGGGCAGAACTACAGATTTTTCTTTATCTTGTCAGCCGGTATAAAGGAGATGGACCCACTGGTTGCCCTCTAGGTTACAGAGAGCTGGTAGTCCCATCCACCAAACTACCAGGTGTGAAACAGGGAAGAGACTCAGGGGGTATGCTAATATGGTATAGAGCAGACCTAACTCACTCTATTAAATTAGTCAAAACAGGAACATTTTACATCTGGCTAGAAATTAATAAGGAAATTATCTTAACAGAGAAAAACTTCCTCATGTGTGCTACCTATATCCCCCCACTAGAATCCCCATACTTTAACGATGACAGCTTCTCTATCCTGGAGGGGGAAATCAAGAATTTCCAGGCCCAGGGACATGTACTTGTCTTTGGTGACCTAAATGCCAGAACCTGACACCCTCAGCACACAGGCGGACAAACACTTACATGGAGGTGACAGCACTACCTTCCTCATATGCCCCCCTAGACACAACTACAACAACATAACCAACCAAAAGGGTCACAACTCCTGGAGCTCTGTCGGACGCTGGGTATGTACATAGTCAATGGTAGGCTTCGAGGGGACTCCTTTGGTAGGTACACCTATAGCTCATCTCTTGGCAATTCCCGTACGACAGACCACGTATTCACCCTGCACATCATAATTGACAAACAAACAAACCAAAACAAAGGCAAAGTCTTCACATGCTTTGTTGATTTCAAAAAAGATTTCGACTCAATTTGGCATGAGTGCCTGCTATACAAATTGATGGAAAGGGGTGTTGGGGAAAAACCATACGACATTATAAAATCCATGTACACAAACAACAAGTGTGGGGTTAAAATTGACAAAAAAAACACAAGTCTTTTTACAAGGCCTGGGGGTCAGGGATTCAGCTTAACCCTCTTTAACATATATATCAATGAATTGGCGAGGGCACTAGAACAGTCTGCAGCACCCGGCCTCACCCGACTAGAATCTAAAGTCAAATGTCTACTGTTGGCTGATGATCTGGTGCTTCAGTCAACAACCAAGGAGGGCCTACAGCAGCACCTAGATCTTCTGCACAGATTCTATCAGACCTGGGCCCTGACAGTAAATCTCAGTAAGACAAAAATAATGGTGTTCCAAAAAAGGTCCAGTTGCCAGGACCCCGAATACAATTTCCACCTAGACACTGTTGCCCTAGAGCACACAAAAAAACGATACATACCTCGGCCTAAACATCAGCGCCACAGGTAACTTCCACAAAGCTGTGAATGATCTGAGCGATAAGGCAAGAAGGGCCTTCAATGCCATCAAAAGGAACATCAAATTTGACATACCAATTAGAATCTGGTTAAAAATATTTTAATCAATCTTTATGGTTGTGAGGTCTGGGGTCCGCTCACCAACCAAGAATTCACAAAATGGGACAAACACCAAATTGAGACAACGTAAAACCCCAAATAATGCATGCAGAGCAAAGTTAGGCCAATATCCTCTAATTATCAAAATCCAGAAAATAGCCGTTAAATTGTACAACCAACTAAAAGAAAGTGATTCCCAAACCTTCCATAACAAAGTCATCACCTACAGAGGAAAGAAACTGGAGAAGAGCCCCACTAAGCAAGCTGGACCTGGGGCTCTGTTCACAAACAAACCCCACAGAGCCCCAGGACAGAAACAGAATTAGACCCAACCAAATCATGAGAAAACAAAAAGATAATTACATGACAAATTGGAAAGAATTTACAAAAATACAGAGCAAACTAGAATGCTATTTGGCCCTAAACAGAGAGTACACAGTGGCAGAATACCTGACCCTGTGACTGACCCAACATTCAGGAAATCTTTGACTACAGGCAGACCTGGCTGTCAACAGAGGACAGGCTTCCCATGCCAATAAACACCCTTACATTGAAATTGATAGAAATAGGGAGCTAGGGAGAGAGAGAGAGACTACACTTAACATACTGCTGTGTTCAGTACCACAGTCAAGGAAGGTAAAGAGGAGAAGCCACAGTCATTTTTATGCTATATTCTGATGTCACAAGCACAAACATACAGCGCCTTCGGAAAGTATTCAGACCCCTTGACTTTTTCCACATTTTGGTACGTTACAGCCTTATTTTAAAATGTATTAAATTGTTTTTTTCCCCTTCAATCTACAGTACACACAATACCCCCATAATGACAAAGCTTAAACAGTTATATTTTTTTACACATTTATATGAAATAAAAAACTGAAATATCACATTTACAGAAGTATTCAGACCCTTTACTCAGTACTTTGTTGAAGCACCTTTGGCAGCGATTACAGCCTTGAGTCTTCTTGGGTATGACGCTACAAGCTTGGCAGCGTCGCTGCACAGCTATTTTCAGGTTTCTCCAGAGATGTTCGATTGGGTTCAAGTCCGGGCTCTGTCTGGGCCACTCAAGGACATTCAGAGACTTGTCCCGAAGCCACTCCAGCGTTGTCTTGGCTGTGTGCTTAGGGTTGTTGTCCTGTTGGAAGGTGAACCTTCGCACCAGTCTGAGGTCCTGAGCGCTCTGGAGCAGGTTTTCATCAAGGATCAATCTGTACTTTGCTCTGTTCATCTTTACCTTGATCCTGACTAGTCTCCCAGTCCCTGCCGCTGAAAAACATCCCCACAGCATGATGCTGCCACCACCATGCTTCACCATAGGGATGGTGCCAGGTTATCTCCAGACGTGACGCTAGTTTACAGGCCAAAGTGTTCAATCTTGGTTTCATCAGACCAGAGAATCTTGTTTCTCATGGTCTGAGAGTCCTTTAGGTGCCTTTAGGCAAACTCCAAGCGGGCTGTCATGTGCCTTTTACTGAGAAGTGGCTTCCGTCTGGCCACGCTACCATAAAGGCCTGATTGGTGGAGTGCTGCAGAGATGGTTGTCCTTCTGGAAGGTTCTTCCATCTCCAAAGAGGAACTCTGGAGCTCTGTCAGAGTGACCATTGGGTTCTTAGTCACCTCCCCGCCCAAGGCTCTTCTCCTCCGATTTTTCAGTTTGGCCGGGAGGCCAGCTCTAGGAAGAGTCTCGGTGGTTCCAAACCTCTTCCATTTAAAAATGATGGAGGACACTGTGTTCTTGGGGACCTTCAATGCGGCAAAAAAAATTTGGTACACTTCCCCAGATCTGTGTCTCGACACAATCCTGTGTCTGAGCTCTACAGACAATTGCTGCGACCTCATGGCTTGGTTTTTGCTCGGACATGCACTGTCAACTGTGGGACATTATATAGACAAGTGTGTGCCTTTCCAGATAATGTCCAAACAATTTAATTTAGCACAGTTGGACTTCAATCAAGTTGTAGAAACATCTCAAGGATGATCAATGGAAACAGGATGCACCTGAGCTCAATTTCGAGTTTCATAGCAAAGGGTCTGAATACTTATGTATATAAGAGGATTTTTTGGTTGTAAATTTGTCAAAGAACCCTTGACCTTTTAAAAAAATGGAATCCATTTTAGATTAAAGCTGTAATGTAACAAAATGTGGAGAAAAGTCAAGGGGTCTGAATACTTTCCGAATGCACGGTTTATACTACACCACTTGATCACACCTCTCTTCTGCTGCAGGTTCACGGAGATGTGGGATTGTGAGGAAGTGGAGGACGATGACGAAGAGGATGCGTCAGGAGAGAGACAGAACTCGTCTGGAGGACGCTCCGTCAGGGAGAAGTAGTCTGGCAGGAAGTCACTGTAGTACTGCTGCAGCTGCTTCACAGACTGGCCTGAGAACACACACGTAAGATGAGAAAATCACACACAAATGCACACACACACACACGCACACATACAAAAATACGCACACACACACACACACACACACACACACACACACACACACGCACACACACACACACACAGCATCTAATCAGCAAGGTTAGTAGTATATGTGCACCATTGAGTCGTCCCAGGGCGTGGCCACTAGAGGCCGGAGGGAAGTCAAACACATTCCGTCGTGTGATTCGCTGTCCCCTGGCCACGCCCCTACGACCATTCCCGTCCAGACTGCCTGATAGGGCAGGTACGCCTGATCCCCCAGAGGAACACCTCTCCACCCCCAGGGGGTTCCTACGACGATACTCCCTCCATTTCAGAGTCTGGGGAGAGAGGTGGTGTCCTGTGGGGGAGGATGGGCGGAGGGGACGGGGGAATGATGGGGGTGAAGAAGTGGTGTGTGAAAAGAGAAGGAGCCAAAAGAGGGGTGATGGTAGACAGGGAGATGAGAGAGGTTGGTTATCATGTGGAGGATTGGGGAAAGCAAGATTAAATGAGGAGAGAGAGGTCGACGAAGTGTACATGGTAGAAGGCAGAGGAAGAGGAACGTTGAAAATATGAGAGAGATGGGGTGAGTGTACATGGTACGAAAAATAGGATAAAAGAATAAATGATTATGGATAAGAAGAAAAAGAAAGACAAGAGAGTCAGTAAGAGAGTATATCTGTTAAATCACCATGACTACAGTATATCTGTTAAATCACATGACTACAGTATATAACAGTATATCTTGTTAAATCACACTGACTACAGTATATCTGTTAAATCACATGACTAGAGTATATCTGTTAAATCACACTGACTACAGTATATAAATATATCTGTAAATCACCATGACTACAGTATATCTGTTTAATCACACTGACTACAGTATATAACAGTATATCTGTTAAATCACCATGACTACAGTATAAAACAGTATATCTGTTAAATCACATGACTACAGTATATAACAGTATATCTGTTGAATCACCATGACTACAGTATTATAATCAGTTATCTGTTAAATGACCTGACTACAGTATATCTGTTAAATCACCATGACTAAGTATATCTGTTAAATCACCACTGACTACGTATCTGTTAATACCCTGACTACGTATATCTGTTAAATCATCACATGACTACAGTATATACAATATATCTGTTAATCACCATGACTACAGTATATAACAGTATATCTGTATAATCACCCTGACTACAGTATATCTGTTAATCACCATGACTAGATATATCTGTTAAATCACACTGACTACAGTATATCTGTTAATGACCCTGACTGAGTATATCTGTTAAATCACCATGACCACAGTATATCTGTTAAATCACACTGACTAACAGTATATCTGTTAAATCACCATGACTACAGTACATCTGTTAAATCACCATGACTACAGTATATAATAGTATATCTGTTAAATGACCCTGACTACAGTATATCTGTTAATCTACCATGACTACAGTATATAACAATATATCTGTTAATCACCATGACTACAGTATATCAATAACAGATATTCTGTTAAATCACCCTGACTACAGTATATCTGTTAAATCACCATGACTACAGTATATAAGTATATTGTTAAATCACCTGACTACCAGTATATAACAGTACATATTGTTAAATCACCATGACTACAGTTAGATCTGTTAAATCACCATGACTACAGTATAATCTTGTTAAATCACCATGACACATAAGTATATAAATCTTATATCTGTTAATCACCATGACTACAGTATATTACAGTATATCTGTTAAATCAACCATGACTACAGTATATAACAGTACATCTGTTAAATCACAATGACTACAGTATATCTGTTAAACATCACCATGACTACAGTATATAACAGTACATCTGTTAATCACCAATGACTACAGTATATCTGATAAATCAGCCATGGATACAGGTATCTAACTGTATTAAACCCATGATCAAGTATATAACAGTATCTCGTTAAATCAACGATACTTACAGTGTGTCTGTTAATCACATGACTACAGTATATAACAGTATATCTGTTAAATCACCATGACTACAGTATATCTGTTAAATCACCATAAGAGGTGAGTTGACCGCAAACAAATAACGTATAACAGAAAGAAAATAAGAAAAAAGACTGAAAGAAACCCATAGAAGACATGAGGGGGACAGGACTGGCCAACCCATAATCCAACAACCTCACTGATACCACCACATACATGACAACTCCTGACCGGACCGCACTGAGATAGAGACACCTACCATGTTGTGTCCTGGACCCTGGTCCTCTGCTCCCCTCCACAGGGTCTGACGTCTCCTCGTATCGCAGTGAAATCTCACTGTCCTGGAGCACGACCGGCAGGACGGGGAGGGTCCCACGGTGACACTGACCCTGCACCTGGCCCGGGACCGGAGGCAGCATGGGGGGCACCGCATCCCGCTTCACACCCAGGGGCGGAGGTGGATGAGTGGGAGGCAGAGGGACAGCCGCAAGTCGTGCTGGTGGGGGAGGGGTATGGTGGAGGGGCAGGAGCCCGGCCGACAGGGGGCAGGAGAGGCTGAGAGGAGTCTGGGGGCTGGGGGTGCAGGTAGAACAGGAAGTGGAGGTCACCCCCTGGAGGCGAACGGGGGAATAGCTACCCAGCGGCGAGGGCCGGACAGAACCAGGGCCGAGCGGAGCCACCGCTGACACCATCCCACCCATCGTACCACCACTCTGGCATCGACGCACAGAGTCTTCCCATCGGTCGTCGTCGACCCCATCAGACCCCTCTGGACCTCCAGAAGGCCCTCCACCCCGCGCCTGCATCCCAGAGACGTAGCCCGGCAGCAGGGGAAGAATGGGCTTGGGCCGGGACAGCTTGGAGAACTGGTGGTGGAAGGTGAAGGGTTGGATGGGGAGGGTGGTAGGACGCTGGTCTTTAGTGTAGCGGACAACAGCAGAGCTGCACGAAGAGCTGGAGAGACCACCTGAAGGAAAGAGAGATGGAGAGATGGAGAGAGAGAGAGAGAGAGAGAGACAGACAACAGACGACGAGACGAGAGCAGACCAGAGAGCAGACAGAAGAGCAACAGAAAAGGACAGACAGAGAGAGGACAGACAGGCAGAGACGAGACAGACAGACAGAGAGCAGAAGACAGACAAGACAGAAGAGAGGCAGACAGAGAGGACAGGAAGCAGAGAGCAGCAGACAGAGAGCGCAAGAAGGAACAAAACCAAAGACGAGGAGTATTTTTTTCAGTCAGAGGACAGTACTCATGACTCAATACTGCTTCTGTGGCTGAGATGTGTTACTGCATCCATGCTGACTGACATTCCATGGGACATAAAACAGCTTGCGCATGTTGCTGCTGACGTCACACACACCCCCGTTGCTCACGCAGCGACCAGATCGAGGAATACAAACACACACGCCACACACACACACACTGACATGCTACAGTAACTGCTCACACACTGATACGGATACACAGAGAGACAGAAAGAAGAGAATACTGGAAAAAGCTGTTCTTTGGTGTTTCTGCTGTAGGACAGACTGACGCAGTATTCTCCATTGTGTGTGTGTGCCATCACAGTATACTGTGTCTCTAGTTACAAGGCAAGTCTGGCTGTATGTGATCAGAGACTATCTGTCTGTTGACCGCCTAGCAGCTTTCTGGCATTTGTGTTTGTCTCTGTGATCAATTCAACTTACCCTTCATTTCCTACAATGTTTTATTCATTTGTAATACAGACGTGTAATGGCTGATACAGTTCCTGTGTCGTCAGTTATTATCAGGGAATAAACCATGCTTTGTAAATTATGATGACGGAGCTAAATTGAGAATTGTGCCAAGAGAAAAAATGCTAACCTTTACTGACCTTGTCTGTCTCTCTCTCTCTCTCTCTCTCTCATCTCTCTCTCTCTCTCTCTCTCTCTCTCTCTCTCTCTCTCTCTCTCTCTCTCTCTTCTCTCCCTCATTCTCTCTCTCTCTC
>NW_019942734.1:80227-95250 GCF_002910315.2 Salvelinus sp. IW2-2015 | reverse complement strand
CCAGTTACATGGATGGAACTAGACCCTCTCTGCCACTCCCTCTATTCTGTCCATCTCTCTTCCTCTGTATGACCCTCTCGCTTGTTCTCTGTTTAATCTTCTATCTCTCTTCTCCCCTCCCTTTTCCATATCTCCCAATTGAATTTGATTTAAATTGTTTATTGAAGTTCTTCAGCGGGACAATCCAATCTGACAAACCTGTTGAGTCAAATCAGAGTAATTAATCACGACTTCAACATAGAGAATAAATAACAAAAACAAATGAAGGACTATTTTCTTAGTGTCTAAAATATATATTTCTGTCTCTGTGTCCCACTGTCTTTCACACTCTATCCCTCCTCTATATTGGTCAGTCTACCTTGTCTATCCCTTCTCTATATTGCGTCAGGTCTTACCTGTCTATCCCTTCCTCTTTATGGGCAGTTCCTGTCATATCCCTCCTCAATATAGGGCAGTTCTACCTGTCTATCCCTCCTCGATATAGGCAGTCTAACCTGTCTTATCCCTCCTTCTAGATAGGGCAGGTTCTACCTGTTCTATTCCCTCGCCTCTATAATAGGGGGCAGTCTACCTGTCTTATCCCTCCTCAATATAGGGCAGTCTACCTGTTATCCCTCTCAATATAGGGCAGATCTACCTGTCTATTCGCTCCTCTATATTGGTCAGTCTACCCTGTTCTGTCTGTCTGTCTGTCTGTCTGTCTGTCTGTCTGCCTGTCTGTCTGTCTGTCTCTCGGTCTCAATTCAATTAAATGAAATTTAAGGGTCTTTATTGCCATGGGAAACATATGTGTACATCGCCAAAGCAAGTGAAATGGATAATAAAGAAGTGAAATAAACCAAAAATGAACAGTAAACATTACTCTCACAAAACATACAAAGGAAGAGAGACATTTCAAATGTCCTATTATGTGTAAACAGTGTTGTAATGATGTGCAAATAGTTAAAGTACAAAAGGGAAAATAAATAAACTTGGGTTGTATTTACAATGGGGTTTGTTCTTCACGGGTTGCCCTTCTTGTGGCAACATGTCACACATCATGCTGCTGTGATGACACTGTGGTATTTCACCCAGTAGATATGGGAGTTTATCAAAATTGGGTTTGTTTTCTAATTCTTTGTGGATCTGTGTAATCTGAGGGAAATATGTGTCTCTAATATGGTCATAGATTTGGCAGGAGGTTAGGAAGTGCAGCTCAGTTTCCACCTCATTTTGTGGGCAATGTGCCAGGCCTATGGCAGTCTCTCTCAATAGCAAGACTATGCTCACTGAGTCTGTACATAGTCAAAGCTTTCCTTCATTTTGGGTCAGGTATTCTGCCACTGTGCACTCTCTGTTTAGGGCCAAATAGCATTCTAGTTTGCTCTGTTTTTTTGTATTTTCTTTCCAATGTGTCAACTAATTATCTTTTTGTTCTCGCTCTCTCTTTCTCTCACTCTCTCTCTCCCTTCTCCTCCCTTCCTCTCCTATTTCATGGATGAATCGATTATCCAGCTAAGGGTTTTTAGCCAGCTCATCTCTCCCTGTAGGCATCATTAGCTTGGTTTGGTTTAGGCTACTACATGATACTAGAATTTTCCCAATAACCATGACGTTAACCATGACGTTAACCATGACGTTAACCATGACGTTAATCATGACGTTAACCATGACGTTAATCATGACGTTAATCATGACGTTGCTACAACCTAGCTTACGATGTAAAGTTCACAACGTAGGTAGAAAGAAATTAGAGTCATCAAGGTGACAGACAGTGACACATTCAATAACACCTTGCACACTCTGGCCTGCATCTAGGTGATCTAGGGGTTTAATCATTAGTCCAACAGTTGCAAACGAGAGTTTCTATTGGACAAATTCAGGTATGTTTTATCCTCGTTTCATTCCGTTTTAAGTAACGTTTTTTCAACAGAATCAGTGGAATGAACTGATCACACGCAAACACAGCCACAAATAACGTATTACCGCATGATCACTTTGCTCGTTGTATAAATAATACCTTCTCGCATCTACGCTCTCTCCTTCTCTCACCTTTTCTTTTCGCTTGTGGACTTCAGTGTACAATACAACAACTGTCTGTGACCAGGGGAATAAACTTTTCATACCATAACAGCTACACACAGCCTACATCGTTTTCACCATATTAACGTCATAGTCAACTTAGCTACTAGATCTAACGTGTTAGTAAACCCGTTACAATCATGCAGTAGTGTACAGCAAGCAGTTTAGCAGTTACACCGGTGGGCTCCGGTGGCAATAAATTAATACAACCAAAAGTTTACATTGACTTGGTAGAGTTCCAGTGTTGTGTTGGATAGTCATTGCTAGCTAGCTAACATAGCATCCCTCTGTTTGAGCAGGGTGTTTGAGTAGGAAAAACTAGCTACATTCTCTACATTCTCCAGCTAAGTAAGTGAAACTGAAAGTGGGGGGAAAATGACGAAATATCTCTCTCTCTCTTTCTCTCTCTTAATTCTCCTTCATTTTGGAAGATATTAATTTGTTCAAAACTGTTCAACTATTGTCTTTCATTCTCTTTGAGTCAACTAGCTAGCTGTAGCTTATGCTTTCAGTACTAGATTCATTCTCTGATCCTTTGATTGGGTGGACAGCATATCAGTTCATGCTGCAAGAGCTCTGATAGGTTGGAGGACGTCCTCTGGAAGTTGCCTTAATTACTGTGTAAGTCTATGGAAGGGGGTGAGAACCATGAGCCTCCTAGGTTTTGTATTGAAGTCAATGCACCCTGAGGAGGATGGAAGCTAGCTGTCCTCAAGCTACACCATGGTGCTGCTCTACAGAGTGCTGTTGAGGCTACTGTAGACCTTCATTGCAAAAGTGTGTTTTAATCAATTATTTGGTGACATGTGAATATATTTAGTATAGTTTTATCTAAAAAGTATAGCTTTTTTAATGCTTCACTATTTTTATTTTTAAGAAATCTACTGAGAATGATGGTCCTCCCCTTCCTCCTCTGAGGAGCCTCCACTGACTTAACTTATAGTTATAAGCAGTGGCGTAGCACACACCCCCGCAGCCCCCGCGAAGCGTGGGTCCCTCCAACCACAAAAAATGGTACTGAAAAATCATACCGTCGGTATTTCGAAATACCCCAGAATATTGTATTTGTTATTATTATGGATCCCCATTAGTTCCTGCCAAAGCAGCAGCTACTCTTCCTGGGGTCCAGCAAAATTAAGGCGGTTTATACATTTAAAAAAAAACATTACAATACATTCACAGATTACACAACACTGTGTGCCCTCAGGCCCCTACTCCACCACTACCACATATCTACAGTACTAAATCCATGTGTATGTATAGTGAGTATTTATCGAGAATCTGCGCTGTGTGTAGCTTGTTGTGTGTGTGGTGTGCTTGTGTGTGTGTGTGTTGTGTGTGTTGTGTGTGTGTGGTGTGTGTGTGTGTTGTGGTGTGTGTGTTGCTTCACAGTCCCGCTGTCCATAAGGTGTTTTTTCATTTGTTTTTTAAATCTAATTGTACTGCTGGCATGAGTTACTTGATGTGAATAGAGTTCCATGTAGTCTGGCTCTATGTTAGTACTGTGTGCCTCCCATAGTCTGTTATAAACAGTATATAAGCCTAAATGCCCTTATTTTACACGTATTAATTGATTCCCTTATTACACACTGTATTAATGATTCCTTATTATACACTGTATAATTGATTCCCTTATTATTACTTGATTAATTGATTCCCTTATTACCACTCTATTAATTATTCCCTTATTATAACTGTATTAATTGATCCCTTATTATAACACTTCATTCATGATTCCCTTATTTTATAACTGTATAAAATTCCTTATTTTCCACTTCTTATTATCATCCTCTTTCAGCCCCCTTCTCTCTTTCAAACCCCCTTTCTCTCTCTTTCTCTCCTCTTTCACCCCCTTGTCAGTCTCTCTCTCCCCTTTGCAACCCCCCTTGCGTCTCTCTCTCCATTTATTCCTCTTTCAACCCCCTTGTCAGTCTCTCTCTCCCTTTTTTAACTCCCCCTTTCCTCTCTCTCTCGTCTCCTCCTTCTCCTCTCCTCTTCCAACCTCCCCTTCTCTCTCTCATTCTCTCTCTCTCTCAACCCCCTTGTCAATCTCTCTCTCTCCCGTTCAACCTCCCCTTCTCTCTCTCTCCTCTCTCTCTCCCCTTCAACCTCCCCTTCTCTCTCCTCTCCCCTTCTCTCTCCCTTTCAACCTCCCCTTTCACCTCTCTCCTTCTCCTCTCTTTCAACCCCCAGCTTCTCCCCCTTCTCTCTTCATCTATGATTCACTCTCGTTCTCCCCCCCTCACATACCCATTAATATGTATAATTCCAGACAATGCTCAGTATATTATTATTAGCTCCTGTTGTATTATATATATATATTCCATAGTGTGTTATCGGTTTCATAACATTACATCAGGGTATAAACGAAAGTGACGTTGACACTGTGCTAGTTGACATGCAATACATTGCTATTCTATCTTCGTTATAGCCCTGGGGCTACCTACCAGGCTGCCCCCCTCCCTCCTCCCTCCCTCCATTCACCTCTCTGTCAGTCCTCCTCCTTACACTGCCATCTGTCGATCCACATCTCCTGCCTCCCTCCCTCCTTTCCCCACACCTCCAGCCACACTGCACCCAAATCCCTGTCCTCCACATCTCCTGGCTTAATCCCAGCCCTCCCAACGCTCCATATTCTCAACCTAATGAAAAGGCTGCCCTCCCCTGTTTACTGTGACAACTCGTTCTGTACGTCTGTTGTTTGCCACTCTAGTGTGACTGGAATGTGATTGTGTGGTTCCTCTCTCTCTTCCTCTCTTCTTATCTCTCTCTCTCTCCTCTCTCTCTCCTCTCCTCTCTCTCTCTCTCTCTCTCTCTCCTCTCATCTCTCTCTCTCTCTCTCTGCTCTCTCTCCCTCATCTCATCTCTCTCGCTCCTCTCTCTCCTCTCTCTTTTCTCTCTCTCTCTCTCTCTCTCTCTCTCTCCTCTCTCTCTGCTCCTCGCTCTCTCATCTCTCTCTCTCTCTCTCTCTCTCTCTCTCTCTCTCTCTGGACTGATGCCTGTGTCCCTCCCACATTGGGAACAGCTGGCCTGTCTGTCCTACTAGAACATTCCATTCTTAGTCCTCTGACACTCAATGTTCCTCATAGGAATTTCAAACACTTTCAAACACTGTCACTTTAGTCCTGAGGCATGGAAAGGACACGTCAAGGACCAAAGCGTTATTATCAGAAGGGACAAACACAGTGAACAGGGGGAACAGGCCTGTTCTGCTACTGTTTATATCATCATCATCATCACCACCTGCGCTCTCACATACACACATACTATTTCATTCTGTTCCCAAACACTGTACATCTTGGCTACTGTACCTCTTGGCTACTGTACATCTTGGCTACTGTCTGTACCTCTTGGCTACTGTAACTCTTGGCTACTGTATGTCCAGAGTATATCTGGTCACAGCGATTCTTATCTGTTCAAACATAATATGGAAAGGAAAGATATTGTATAAAGCACGTAGAAAACCAAACTAGTTGATACATAGAGTAGAGAAAAAAAACACAGTCCACAAAACACCCTATAGCACTATAGCCTTAGAAGCTGTGTATGTAGCAAGAGTATAGCTCTGTGGGAGCTGTTCTCTGCAGTACAAACTACTGTCTCTACTTTCCTATTCATCTCACGTTCGCCACAGTTCCCCTTGCTGACAAAGTTTACAATACTATATGATTAAAGTGAGTTTCAGTAGTCTACGCACGTACACACACAACACTTTTCCCTGTCCCCAGTTCTCTTCAAACATGAAGTTAGATAAGATACAGTACAAACTCACCTCTTACCAGTTGTTGTTGTGTAATAAAACGCACAAACAACCAAACTTTCCCTATCGTACCACTGCACTTATCAATGATCAACCAAACAACCTCAGCCAATGACCCTCGACCCTATGCAACAGGAAGCACATCATTTTAATGGATCTCCTGTCCACAAAGGCACCTAATAAATAAAAAGGTATTGGTTACGTCGCAGTCGCGCTGCAGGCATCAATGGTTTGATATGTTAAATAGATCATCAGATTGCTATATCATATGATGTGGTTAGTTGATATGTTAAATAGATCATCAGATTGCTATATCATATGATGGTTATTGATATGTTAAATAGATCATCAGATTGCATTATATCATTGATGGTAGTTATATGTTAAATAGATCATCAGATTGCTATATCAATGATGTGGTTAGTTGATATGTTAAATAGTCATCAGAGTGCTTATATCATTTGATGTGGTTAGCTGATATGTGTAAATAGTTCATCAATTGCTATATCATATGATGTGGTTAGTTGATATGTTAAATACCTATCCACGCATTGTGACATCTGTCAGGCGACTGCAATGTAGTCAGGCTGGAACATGGCCGTAATCATTTTATATAATTACAGCTCCTAATAGGTGCTGTAATTATATAATGAGTATCTCTTCTTACCTTACCTTCTTACCTCTTCTTACCAATGAGTATCTCTTCTTACCTTCAGCCGTGGCGTGTGTCTCTCTGGCGCCGCCACCCGGTGAGTGGCGGTCCACACTGCCCTGGCTGTAGCAGCGCTGGAAGGGCACACTGTGGCTCGGACCCTGACCCAGGTTCTCCAGGATGGGGGAGAAGTCGGCCGAGGAGTGGGAGTGGGCCGAGGGGGCCGAGTGGGCGGAGGAGAAGGGATCTGAACATCCCCCCATCCTGAGAGAAGGAGAGCAAGCGCTTCCTCCGTTTTTCCTCTTGCTCCTGGCGATCTCAGCGAAGGAAGTGACCCGTGGCGGAGTGGGAGGGCCGAGGGGGGCGGCGTCCTCACTGAGACGGACAGGGCAGCTCTGCATGCGCTCCAATGAGCCGAGCCGAGGGGGCGGGGACTTGTTCAGGTTCCGGTCGTAGCTACGGGAACGGGGGCGGGGAGTACCGCCTCCGATGGGTCCTCGGTCAACCACGGGAGGGGAGATGTTAATGTACACCTGTCCCTCAATGATGAGGTCTGAACAGGCTCCGCCCATCTGCTGCTGCTCCCTCTTCTTCTTCCTCTCCTCTTCCTCGTCGTCATCCTCTTCCTCATCTTCATCACGCTGTGGAGAGAGAGGGACAGAGAAGGGTTAGATCCAAGTTCACCAAGCCTCCAATACCCACAGCCACTCCACTTATTGTGCGCTCCACTTATTATGCGCCGCCCTACGGGACTCCCAATCACAGCCGGTTGTGATACAGCCTGGATACGAACTAGGATGCCTGTAGTGACGCCTCTAGCACTGAGATGCAGTGCCTTAGACTGCTGCGCCACTCGGGAACCCCAATAATAGCATGGATATCCTCAGACTGCAGCGCTGATAGCTACTGTAAATAGAACTCTCTTTATTGGGTCAACAACACACCCACTGAAGGCACGTAGACAGAATCTGGGACAGACACACTCTCCAGGAATACACGCTTACAGGATTCCCAGCTGCCTCAGTACAACGGTAATAGATGGTAGTAATGGTCTATTACGTCGCCTGGCCCGGGACTCAAACCAGCAATTAAACGTGCCAATTCAGACAAACGAACAGGTGTAATGTGTTTCCACTCAAAAAGATGACCGCATTAAGCCGTCATTATAAATAAAAAATTGTTCTTAACTGACTTGCCTAGTTAAATAAAAGGTTAAAAAAAAACGTGCTGAATTATTCATTTAAAAATATATATTTTCACTGAATCAGGGATAGTGTACACAGACATTTCGGCTTTACAGCCTTCTTTAGTGTGTAGGTACAATTGTATTTTATTTTTTATTTTTATAAATAACTACAGATGAGTAGCAGGTGGTTCTAATCAGGGTTGATACTCATCAGCCAGTCAGGGACGTGGCCCCTCTTGTCTACCTCTATACAAATGAGTCACAAAAGAAATACAGAATTATGGGCTATGGGACCAGGCAAGAAGGGCAACTCACAAATGAACCGCCCCAGGTGTCCGCTCACCTAAATACATCATATCAATTCATGAGATAGCCCACCACAAAGAACATGAGGCACAGCCGTTCATGAATATGTGGAGCCAACTCATAAACGATATGCAAAATCTGATATGGACAGTATTTCTTGTATAACGGTCTATATTTGGCTTATAGGAAGGAGGTGAAATCTAATTATTTGTTTAAACTGTGTGGAAATACATAATTTAATGTATAAATCCACATGGCTTCTCTATGGAGTTATTTGTTGTCATAGTTACCTCCTCTACGTGGTGGATTAACTTTTTCCATCCCGACGCGACCTAATTCATGAATAGAAAGATGTTGTTCTATAAAGTGTCTCTCTAGTGGTGAGGTGATATCTTTACGTGTAATAGTGGATTTGTGTTTTTAAAGGCGTACTTTCATAGAGTGGGATGTTTTTAACAATATAAATCTGATCACAAGATGTCACGACTTCCACAGAAGGTGGCTCCTCTTCCTGTTCGAGCGGCGCTCGGCGGTCGTCGTCACCGGTCTACTAGCTGCCACCGATTCCCTTTTCTTTTTTCTGTTGGTTATGTCTGTATTGGTTTCACCTGTTTCTTGTTTGGGGGTTGTTTCAGGGTTATTTAAGCCTTCTATGCCCGCCTGCTTTTGTGCGGGCTTGTTCTCTGTTTTGATTGTGGATGGTTACGTTTGTGTATTTTTCCGGACTGTTTGGTGTCCTGTTTTGGGTCGGTCTTTATTTTTCGCCTGTTGATTTTGGCATGACCATTTCAACCGAATAAATACGGTTTTCCCCGAAACCTCTGCTCTCTGCGTCTGATTCCCACCACTCCTAGCTACGTGACACAAGAACACTGTAACATATCAATAACTCTTGAAATAATCTGTCTGTAAACAATTGTTGGAAAAATTACTTGTGTCATGCACAAAGTAGATGTCCTAACCGACTTGCCAAAACTATAGTTTGTTAACAAGACATTTGTGGAGTGGTTGAAAAACGAGTTTTAATGACTCCAACCTAAGGGTATGTAAACTTCCGACTTCAACTGTATCAATAACTCCTTTAGTAGTGCAAATTATACATTACTTTACCGAATAGGTTATAGAAGTCGGAGGTCATACTAAGTTATAACATTTCCTTATGGTGCTACAAGGAGGGTACAGTACCAGTCAAAAGTTTGGACACACCTACTAACCAGATGGGATGGAGTATCGCTGGAGAATGCTGTGGTAGCCATGCTGGTTAAGTGTGCCTTGAATTCTAAATAAATCACTGATAGTGTTACTATCAAAGCACCCCCCACACCATCACACCTCCTCCTCCTCGCTTCGCGGTGGGAACCAAACATGCAGAGATCAGCCGTTCTGCATCTCACAAAGACACGGAGGTTGGTTTCTTTGCAGAAATTCGACCATGAAAGGCCTGATTCGCGCAGTCTCCCCTGAACAGTTGATGTGGAGATGTGTCTGTTATTTGAACACTGTGAAGCATTTATTTGGGCTGCAATCTGAGATGCTGTTAAATAGGTCTATCTTCTATATACCACCCATACCATGTCACAACACAACTGATTGGCTCAAACGCATTAAGAAGGAAAGAAATTCCACAAATTAACTTTTAACAAGGCACACCTGTTAATTAAAATGCATTCCAGGTGACTACCTCATGAAGCTGGTTGAGAGAATGCCAAGAGTATGTAAAGCTGTCATCAAAGCAAAGGGTGGCTAATTTGAAGAATCTCAAATATAAAATATATTTTGATTTGTTTAACACTTTTTTGGTTACTACATGATTCCATATGTGTTATTTCATAGTTGTGATGTCTTCACTATTATTCTACAATGTAGAAAATAGTAAAAATAAAGCAAAACCGTAGAATGAGTAGGTGTGTCCAAACTATTGACTGGTACTGTACATGTTGGTAATTGAAATCTCAATCCCCAGCTCCCTTATCTGATCTCTGTAATATGAATTGAGTTGTCATTCATTAAGTCATCAAGAGCATTTTTTTTTTACCCCTGGAGATATTGTGTTTTACGTTGTAACACTGGTTCACCTCTCTGAACCTCTGAGCTACATATCATCCCCCATAAAAAAAAAAAACAGAACTCTGTCTGACTCTTTAAAAAAAACGAATTATACCATTTAGCAAATACTTTCACCCAAAGTGACCTACAGTACATTTTATACATATGGGTGGTCCAGGGCATCGGACCCTCTATCATTGTGTTACAGGCAATATGCTTTACCAACTGAGCTACAGAACCAACATCCTTCTCCACTTACATGTGACAACTCTCCCTCCTCATCTTCCTCTTCTGCCTCCTTTTCCTCTCCCCCAGGTGGCCGTCTGAACAGGTAGTATTCGGTTGGCTGGGTGGCGTTGGGCGTGTCAGGAGCGGGGCTTTCCTTGCTGTGCTCGTCAGAGCAGCTGGTAAACGACGCGGAGCTTCCCACAGGGCTCGGGGGCGACTGAGATGAAAGGTCACAGGTCACCAACTTGTAGTAGTTCTGGGTGGCTACCACCAGACGGGCCTGGCTCTGCCGAAGAAGAAGAAGAAGCAGAAGAATGATTACTTTATTGTGCAATTAAATACAATTCTAACTAGAAATGGACTCCCTCTTTATCCCCTCGGAAAGGCTGGAGCAGAGGGCAGCCATACTACGGCGCCCATGAAGCAGTTGCTCGAAGGCTCAACAGAAGGAGATTTAGGATTTCATACCTGCAGACAGGATGTGAGGTCACTTCCTGAGTCTGAGTGGTGGGGAGGCTGGTAAGAATTGCAGTTGGCGTCCAGATCTAGAGCCCCCTGGTGTTCGGCTGAGCAGGTGCATGAGGAGGTGTTGGTGTGGGGGTGGAGTCCAAACGGCAGGGTGCTATTGGAGGAGCAAGAGGGTTGATGAGAGTTGGGGGGCTCGGTGGGGGAAGTGTGGAGGTCTAGGTAGAAAGCACCCCTGTCTCTGGCACTTCCTGGGCTCCCTGCCTCCCCATCCAGTACAGAAGAGGTGCAGACAGAGGAGGTGTAGGAGTGGTCAGTGGAACTGTTCAGGTTGGTGGTTGTGGCAGGAGGAGGTGGCTCGGAGGAGGTCGAAGGGACACTGTTATTGATCTTGTTATAAATGGCACTGAAGTTGACCAGCATGCCATCCGAGCTGTTACAGGACGATACGCTGCCGTAGCCCAGCTGGCTTTCCAACGACTGGGAAAACTGTTCCGGGAAGTGTTCGTGAAACGTCTGTGAGAGGCCGTAGCAGGAGCAGAGCTGATGGGTGGAGCTGGAGGAAGACGAGTCAGCCTGGCTACTGCTCCTCCCACCACCCCTCATTGGGTCTTCCTCCTCCTCCTCATCCTCAGCCCACTCCTGCTCTCCGCAGTCCATGGAGAGGGTGGAGCCGCTGCTGCCGTGTCGGCGAGGACCATCCAATACCAGCAGGTCTAGGCCCTCCAGGTGGGCGGAGAGATCGGAGGCAACACCCCTGAGGGAGTCCCGTTCCCCAGAGCAGCCCCAGGAGTGCTTTCCCAGGGTGCTTTGCAACAGGAAGGGCTCGTGTGTGGTGAACCCCAGGTCGTGGAGGTGAAAGGGCGTGACCCCGTCTCCCTCCTCATCTAGGGCGGAGTTTGTATTGCCATGAAGATGGAAGGATGAATCTTCCAGGTAACCGTTGAGATTATCACTATCGTCTTCGTCCTCTTCCTCCTCCTCATCATCATCCTCCTCCGTGTTGAGCAGAAAAGGGTTGTAGCGGAGCCGGAGAGGGTTGTTGGCCTGTTCCCTTGGTTTCACCCTGGGCAGAGTGTTGGCCTGTTCCCTTGGTTTCACCCTGGGCAGAGTGTTGGCCTGTTCCCTTGGTTTCACCCTGGGCAGAGTGTTGGCCACCATCACCTGGTCCTCCGAGTTACTGGACGTCACAGACAAATTATCGCTACCTGTGCTGCCGCCTCCTACTCCTCCTCTCCCTCCTTCTCCTCCCTCTCCTACTCCTCGTCCTCCTCCTCTCTCTCCTCCGTGTCCTCCACTCTCTCCTCCCCCTCGTCCTCCTCCTCTCTCTCCTCCGTGTCCTCCACTCTCTCCTCCCCCTCGTCCTCTTCCTCCTCCTCCTCCTCCTCTCCCTCCTCCTGTAGAGGTCTGGATGAGGCTGCTGTACACCAGGGCTTCCCTCTGGAGAACATCTCGCTCAGGGAGGGAGGTGGTGGGGCTCAGGCCCAGGTTCTCTGGTTGGTTCGATCTCTTCAGGGACCCCCCTCCTCCTCCGCTGTAGCCCTGCCGACCCCCAGTCACCTGGCAGTGTACCAGGGGGATGTGATGAACGATCAGGGTCTCGCCAGACAGCTTGGGGGGGCTGTCCATGGTCCTCTGGGTATGGGGGTTTGGACAGGGGGTAGGGAAAAGGCTGTGTGAGTGCTGGGGTGGGGGTAAAGGATATGTGGAGGGATATAGGACAGGGGGTTGGTTCAGTGGTTTGATGCTAGGCCCACGGCTCCAGGGATTGGGATGGTGAAGGAGAGGTCAAGGATTTCCACCTGTCTCTTATACACATCTAGATGTGTATAAGAGACAGGTGAAGGAGAGGTCAAGGAAATCGACTATGTGGTCCGAGTGGTACATCTGGGGGGGAGAGAGAGAGAGAGAGAGAGAGAGAGAGAGAGAGAGAGAGAGAGAGAGAGAGAGAGAGAGAGGGTATGAGAGAGAGAGAGATGGTATATGTCATTCGGAAATGTAATGTTAACTTTCACTGCTATGCAGACGAAAAACAGCTATACATTTCGATGAAACATGGTGAAGCCCCAAAATTGCCCTCCCTGGAAGCCTGTGTTTCAGACATAAGGAAGTAGATGGCGGCAAATGTTTTACTTTTAAACTTGGACAAAACAGAGGCGCTAGTTCTAGGTCCCCACTAGATTCTCCAATTACCTTAAATGAACTACAGGACAAAATAAAAACCCTCCAACCCAAAAAGGCCAGTGGGGTTGATGGTATCCTAAATGAAACTATAAAATATACAGACAAATTCCAATTGACTATACTAAAACTCTTAAACATCATCCTCTGCTCTGGCATCTTCCCCAATATTTGGAACTAAGGACTGATCACCCCAATCCATTAAGTGGAGACAAATTTGACCCCAATAACTACTGTGGAATATGCGTCAACAGTAACCTTGGGAAAATCCTCTGCATTATCATTAACAGCAGACTCGTACATTTCCTCAGTGAAAACAATGTACTGAGCAAATGTCAAATTGGCTTTTTACCAAATGATCGTATGACAGACCACATATTCACCCTCCACACCCTAATTGACAAACAAACAAACCAAAACAAAAGCAAAGTCTTCCAATGCTTTGTTGATTTCCAAAAAGCCTCCGACTAAATTTGGCATGAGGGTCTGCTATTCAAATTGATGGAAAGTGGTGTTGGTGGAAAAACATATGACATTATAAAATCCATGTACACAAACAACAAGTGTGCGATTAAAATAGGCAAAAAAACACCTGGGCCCTGACAGTAAATCTCAGTAAGACCAAAATAATGGTGTTCCAAAAAAGGTCCAGTCACCAGGACCACAAATACAAATTCCAACTAGACACCGTTGCTCTAGAGCACACAAAAAAATGATACATATCTCGGCCTAAACATCAGCGCCACAGGTAACTTCCACAAAGCTGTGAACGATCTGAGAGACAAGGCAAGATTCTATGCCACCAAAAGGAACAAAAAATTCAACATACCAATTAGGATCTGGCTAAAAATACATGAATCAGTTATAAAACCCATTGCCCTTGTTGTGAGGTCTGGGGTCCGCTCACCAACCAGGAATTCACAAAATGGGACAAACACCAAATTGAGACTCTATATGCAGAATTCTGCAAAAATATCCTCCGTGTACAACGTAAAACACCAAATAATGCATGCAGAGCAGAATTAGGCCGATACCCGCTAATTGTCAAAATCCAGAAAAGAGATGTTAAATTCTACAACCACCTAAACGGAAGCGTTTCACAAACCTTCCATAACAAAGCCATCACCTACAGAGAGATGAACCTGGAGAAGAGTCCCCTAAGCAAGCTGGTCCTGGGGCTCTGTTCACAAACACAAACAGACCCCACAGAGCCCCAGGACAGCAACACAATTAGACCCAACCAAATCATGAGAAAACAAAAGATAATTACTTGACACATTGGAAAGAATTAACGAAAAAATAGAGTAAACCAAAACGCTATTTGGCCTTAAACAGAGAGTATACAGTGGCAGAATACCTGACCGCTGTGATGGACCCAAACTTAAGGGAAGCTTTGACTATGTACAGACTCAATGAGCATAGCCTTGCTATTGAGAAAGGCCGCAGTAGGCAGACCTGGCTCTCAAGAGAAAACAGGCTATGTGCCCACTGCCCACAAAATGAGGTGGAAACTGAGCTGCACTTCCTAACCTCCTGCCCAATGTATGACCATATTAGAGACACATATTTCCCTCAGATTACACAGATCCACAAAGAATTCAAAAACAAACCCGATTTTGATAAATATCTATAGTGTGAAATATCAGTTTTCCATCACAGCAGTAAGATTTGTGACCTGTTGCCACAAGAAAAGGGCAACCAGTGAATTACAAACACCATTGTAAATACAACCCATATTTGCACATCATTACAACACTGTATATATACATAATATGACATTTGTAATGTCTTTATTCTTTTGGAACGTTTGTGAGTGTAATGTTTACTGTTCATTTTTATTGTTAATTTCACTTTTGTATATTATCTACTTCACTTGCTTTGGTAATGTTAACATATGTTTCCCATGCCAATAAAGCCCCTTGAATTGAATTGTTGGTATGAGAGACAAGAGCCAGAGAGACAGAGCCAGAGACAGAGACAGAGACAGAGACAGAGACAGAGACAGAGACAGAGACAGAGAGACAGAGAGAGAGAGAGACAGAGAGAGCTTGCCTGTCTCTGTCTCCTGTCCTCTTGTCTCTTGTCTCTGTCTCTCGTCTCTTGTCTCTGGTCATCTTGTCTCTGTCTCTCTCATCTGG
>NW_019942734.1:77248-80202 GCF_002910315.2 Salvelinus sp. IW2-2015 | reverse complement strand
CCTGTGGTGTGGTGTGCAATGGTGGTGTGTGTGGTGTGTGTGTGTGTGTGTGTGTGTTGTGTTGTGTGTGTGTTGTGTGTGTGGTCGTGTGTGGGTGTGTGTGTGTGTGTGTGGTGTGGTGTGTGGGTGTGTGTGTGTTGTCGGTGTGTGTGTGTGTGTGTGTGGTGTGTGTGGTTGTGGGTGTGTTTTGAGGATTAGAGCTACCTGGTCTGCTGTCTAACCCCACTGCACTGTCAATCTCTGAAACAATATGGTTAATATAATATTCTAGGATTATGTCTTGATTAGAATGAATCTATCCAGGATTACTCCCGATGATGTTGAGTTCTGGATTAAGGAGTAATTTTAATTTGCCACCTTGTCTGCCTGTCGACACCTGTCACGCGCTGTGCAGGGAGTTATTCGAGATGCCTGTTCGTATCGGTAGACACTTGATCCAACGGCATGATTAGAATGTTAGCAATGAAGTATGAGAGAGTGGAAGATCCATATGTGAGTCATAGCACTGTGTGTGTTGTCGTGAGAGAGAGAACCGTCGTCACGTTTCCAGCTCACATGGCCGTGACTCATGACTCCCCTGCTGTATGAGAAGACTGGTTATTATACAGTCCACAAGTCGCTTAAGATCTTTGATATCATAATGGTGATGGAAATCATGTGACAGTGTAGAGTAATCTGCCCGTTGTGTGTACTCCCTGGCGCAGTGCTCTGTCTCTGTTCTCTTCTGTCTCCTCTGTCTCTCTGTCTCTCTGTCTCTCTGTCTCTCTGTCTCTGGCTCTGTCTCTGTCTCTCTCTCTTCTCTGTCTCTCTGTCTCTCTGCTTCTCTGTCTCTCTGTCTGCTCTGTCTCTCTGTCTCTCTGTCTCCTCTGTCTCTGTCTCTGTCCTGTCTCTGTCTCTCTCTCTGTCTCGTCTCTGTCTCTCTGCTCTGTCTCTGTCTCTGTCTCTGTCTTTGTCTCTGTCTCGTCTCTGTGCTCTGTCTCTCAGCTCTTTGTTCAATTTCAAGGGTCAATTAGAGGGCTATCTGAAATGCCTGAGGCAGAAGGGAGGCACAGACACAGACAACTACACTGACGGAATCCCCACACCCCACTTCCTGTCTCTGAGCCAGCTACAATGAGTCACACAGGAAGTTGTCAGAGGATCATCCCCTTACGTAAATCTGCTCCCCCCTCTTCTCCTCCTCAACGTCCCCCACCCCCTTCAACAATTATCACTCCTTCTCTACCTTATCTCCATCCATCTCCATCCATCTCCATCCAACTTTCAAAACAAACTTCTCTCCTCCATTCTCCTTAAACAGAAACTAGCGTCTCCTGACGTAACAATGTCCAGCACACGGCCATCTAGCTAATCAGTTACAGTACCCAGCAAACATAGAACAACATTTCACACAGTGAATAGGGTTTAAATACTGTCCTGAACCCACAGTTGCAGCTCCACTGCTGCAGTGTTTCTGTATGACCAGCTGTTCCCAGAGAGAGAGAGAAAGTGGTCAATGCTAACAGGATTAGCCTAGCCTATTAGCTCAGTTTAGCACTTTGAGGACAAGCCAACACCCACCACACCAGATCCTAAAAGCAAAAGCCTAGCGTATTAGCAGTCCAAGGACAAGCCAACAGTCAAACCACACGAATTCAGACTGAAGCTAACCGCATTGGCCTAAAGTGTAGCACTCACCCACCCCACTGTTGACTCTTCAAATGGGATTAAGGGATTGGCTGAAGGATTAGATTGGGGTTAACTGTCCTGCACTGTTATTTTTAAGACTAGAACGGTACAATCCCTGCTTAGGCTACTATCTTTGGCTACTATCTTTCGGCTACTATCTTTCGGCTACTATCTTTGATGGCTATACTGTAGTAATAACACTTCACTTTAATATGACTTATGTTCAATGCCATCTGCAAGAGCACACAGCGTAGGGGGTTATTGGTGCTTATGATAAGTCTTACGATGCATTATGACACCATTATAATGCATTATTGCCTACTTATTGACTTTAGTAAAACAATATGTTACCAGTTGGCACTAGTGTTCCTCTGATGTGACATTCTGTTCCTTTCTGTTTCAGTGGAAGAATGCCAAGGAACAAACAACCAGAGTCATGGGGAAACAGAGTGCCCAAAACACATGGATAATGTCCCAAAATGAAAAAACACATGGATAATGTCCCAAAATGAAAAAACACATGGATAATGTCCCAAAATTAAAAAACACATGGATAATGTCCCAAAATTAAAAAACACATGGATAATGTCCCAAATGAAGTAGTACACTATATTGAGAATAGGTAGCCATTTGCTTTAAAGTTAAAACCACATAGTCTGAAATAAACATCCAGAGAGAGCTTCTGTATTGCCCAAAACCCCCTCTATTTACATGAAATGGTTCGGTCCTGCTCCCAAACCGGGTGCGAACAGTACTCGCTAGCAGTGAATTGTGAGTGAGGAGTGCTGGTGGACCATCATGTCTCAGCTTCCTACAGAAAAATCTGGCTTCCAAAAACGAAAAGAAAGAAAAGACAGGAGAGAGAAAAGAAAAGGCGACAGTATGTCTCCCAATTTTTCACAAAGGAAGGTGGGTGTCGTTCCGTGAGTGGTGGAAATTATCCTGTTAGCTCAGTCCATAGTGAAATAGGCTACTTTTGCTCCCCTTAACATTAGTTACTAAATATCTTCACAGAATATTCTAAGTGTTGACATTTCGCTCCTCTTTTAGCCGACATTTAATCAATGCAGGCAAACTATTATCAAGCTATTCATGCTAAATCATTTGTCCCTGCCCCTGCCTGGTGCCAGGCCCAACAGATGCAGCTTCAGGCTCAGCAGCCCTGTCTCCCCATACCCATAAACCAGCCCTATCTTCCCATCCCCATACACCTGTACCAGCCCTGTCTCCCCATACACCTGTTACCAGCCCTGTCTCCCCATACCCATCCCCCTGAACCAGCCCTG
>NW_019942734.1:71679-77032 GCF_002910315.2 Salvelinus sp. IW2-2015 | reverse complement strand
TCGTCTCCCCATCCCCTGCAACCCCTGCCCCTACCTGAACCAGCCCTGTCCTCCCATCCCCCGAACCAGCCCTGTCTCCCCATCCCGAACGCCCTCGAACCAGCTGTCTCCCCATCACTCCATACCCCTGAACCACGCCCTACTCCCCAACGAAGGAGGTGAGAGCCATTGTGTTGAAATGACATGTCCAGTTGCAATGACATTGCAGTACTGCAATGCACTGTGGACCAGAATTCGATTCTTCCAGTCAGAGAAAAATCTCACGTTGACACAGAAGGCAGCCAATATCAGGCCTTAAAGGAAGGAATGGCAGGCTTCTTGGATGGATGAGAGTCTCTCCTGTCTGAGCACACTGATTTGCTACGCCAAATGTGACTGTTCACCTCCAATTTGATTATGAATCTTAATTTCAGCATGGGAACACATGTCCGCCGAGCGGATAAGAGGACAGATATTCCATGATGGACCTCTCAATGGAGACAGCTCGAGGGACATGTCCATGAAGCCAAGGTGTTGCCTCGTAAAGCACACGCTTTTTGCACTTCTGTATGGGAAAACATATCCTTGGACACTAGTTCACACACCACTCTAAAGTTGGTGAAAGAATGTTCGCTGTTCTGAAAGTTGAGGCAGACTTACGTGAGGATCACAAAGTCCCTTCTGTGTGCCAACCATGATCATGACCTTTCCAGAATCTACACCTGAGTTTCACAAATTGAAGTGAGACACCCTAAACGACTAGTCATTATTGTGCACTTTCCCCCCTAACATTTTCCCATTTTGGTTCTCCTGATGCAAATTATGTAAGATGGCAGCCTGCAAAGCCATTTTTGCAGAAGTTGCATTGCTTAAGTATGTTGTGCCACAATGCCTTGTGACTGTCCTGGTGCGTGAAGAGTTTCAGTAGCTGAAAACTGCCCAGTGATAACTGTTAAATGACTATGGATATTGGATCACTACACACATGATGCCCACAGGCTGAGAACAAGATATATCTCAAAGTAATGGCTGGATTGACATAACATTTGTTGTGCACAATCAAGACCCCAAGTGGAAGAAACCTATTGATTTGGTGACCTCTTGACCTTTCCTCTAGCGCCACCATCAGGCCTTTTCATTTCCATGTTGTTTTCCATTTTCCATTTCCACTTTTACAGCTGCTTATTTTCTCGTTGGTACGTATACTTAGTTCAAAAATCTGCTGCTGATTTTATTATTTTGTTTGTTATATCATTCTATTGATGATAAAGTTAATTTATTTTAATTATAAGAGGTTAATGTATATTCAAGTTATATTTATTTTAAGTTATTCATTAATGTTAAGATAATTTTTCAGTGTAAGACTGTAAAAGATGGCCTTTAGCACATTTCTTATAGAGGGTAGCAGTCTTGCATCAAATAGTGAATTCCACTCTATACAGAATGTTTCATGAATGTCTGCACAGTGTTATATTTTCACAGCTCGCTGTCAGTAAATATCGCACAGTAAATATTGGACTACAAGAGAGTTGCAAGCCTGCAAAGGTAGAGTTATTTAAAGCTTTGAATGTGTCGATTGGGTTCTAGAGGTGTGCGGTTACAGCAGTTGTGCAGGGTTGGTGTGGCCTGTGGTGCTGGGGTCCAATGTGATATCTATTCATGGGGCCCACAATCCCTGGCGGTGTCACTGCCAGCAGGCCTTGTTTGGGTAAATATTAGCCTAAACTCAACACATGCAATGGATAGAGAGAACCGGACAAACACGTGGCTAACGCCCCAAAACCTACATCTCATATTGAGGCCAGGCATCACAGGCTGAAATGTTTTTCCAATAATATTAGCATTTTCAAGAAAGTAAACATAAAAATGTCTCAAACTTGATGAAAATTTATATTTTCATTAGTTAATCATACTACCGTCGTCAACATTTTCATAAATTGTAACCCCTTTATAATGGACATACATCAATACTTTTAAAAGCTCACTTCATTAAATTACACATCATTGTTTTAACTTACTTTGAATGAGCTGGTGATTGGGTCTAGGCATCAGAAGGATTCTAGAGCTGGTGATTGGGTCTAGGCATCAGAAGGATTCTAGAGCTGGTGATTGGGTCTAGGNGTGATTGGATCTAGGCATCAGAAGGATTCTAGAGCTGGTGATTGGGTCTAGGCATCAGAAGGATTCTAGAGCTGGTGATTGGGTCTAGGCATCAGTGTCTTTGTCTTTAACTGCCATTTCCTGAACGTCAGACACTTCCCACATGCCAACGGGTTTCTCTCAGCCTTAGAAACATCTGCATCTACCACATGTTGTGTGGTTATCCTGAGATACAGTATTTTCCCCAGACTGGTCCAGAGGGAATTGTTGATAAAGTATGTTGTCCGTTGAAAAATAATTCTAGATAACATTTTCTTTGAATTTCTCAGCACGTCTTTAGTATTTTACTGATAGAAAGATGAAAAAAAATGTCCGGTCGTGGAGCATCTTAACAAATTTAAACCAAAATATTTAGGCTGACTTCAAAATCATCCAATGTCCAGAAAAATGGATTACCCTGATATGCAAATATGTGCATATGAGATATTGCCTCATTTGCATATTTTAATAACATACTTCAGAAAATGTTTAATACAAAAAAGTATTATAATTTGTGTCAACATTCAACTGTTAAAAGTTGACTGTGATATGATTAAGGGTAAAGAATTACCTTATGAGGGTGTGGTGCCTGGCTTTAAACTCTGTCATACTTCAAACTGGTACACCCCCAGCTCTAACATGACACACATAAACTCACACATGCTGGCCAATCCGGGATGCACATACATACACATTCTCTGAATGAGTTCCACTGAGTACGTTTTCCACCCTGGTCTTAATCTTTTGTGGGCAGATTCTGTAGACTGAAGAATCTGTAGGGACTGAGAGTTTCCTTTTGCGAGGGTGGAGACTTCACAAACTGACCTAACTCTCAACTTCTAACAGGCTGACTACACCGCTCGTGTCGCGGGCGCGAGCGTTGCAAAATAAATTTAGAAATCTATGTTATTCAATTATTGCGCGCGCGCCAACGAGCATCTGCGTTGCCATGGGCTAAAATAGAAGTCAGTTCTATTTCTGACGCAGATCGCGCTGCAAGTCCTGCCTCTCCCATCTCCTCATTGGTTTATAGAAGCAGGTACCCACGTGCCATCTCAGCGCACTAGTTTATCTCACGGGCTAAAGACAGCACATCACCCTCTCCGATCCCTCCTCTTCCTTCCCTTACCGGCCTATAGGAAGATACTTCTTTTACGTAACATAGTAAGCTTGATGTACAAGTAGCCTCTAGTGAAATGTCTACTAAGTGTACTGTAGTGTAAACACAGGTAAGTAGAGCATGCAACTTCACTCTCTGTCCGCAACGCAGGGTGGATGTTGTATCTGTGTTCTGTAACGTCGTCTTCACATTCTGTAGACTGTCTTTGGCGTGTTACATGATCCCTGCTCGTGTCCTGTCCCTGGCGGTACATGATCCTGCTAGTGTCCTGTCCTTGGGGGTGTACATCATCCCTGCTCGTGTTCTGTCCTTGGCGGTACAGGATCCATGCTCGTGTTCTGTCCTTGGCGGTACATGATCCCTGCTAGTGTCCTGTCCTTGGGGGTGTACATGATCCCTGCTAGTGTCCTATCCTTGGGGTGTACATGATCCCTGCTAGTGTCCTGTCCTTGGGGGGTACATGATCCCTGCTCGTGTCCTGTCCTTGGGGGTGTACATGATCCCTGCTAGTGTCCTGTCCTTGGGGGTGTACATGATCCCTGCTAGTGTCCTATCCTTGGGGTGTACATGATCCTGCTAGTGTCCTATCCTTGGGGTGTACATGATCCCTGCTCGTGTTCTGTCCTTGGCGGTACAGGATCCATGCTCGTGTTCTGTCCTTGGCGGTACATGATCCCTGCTAGTGTTCTGTCCTTGGGGGTGTACATGATCCCTGCTAGTGTACTGTCCTTGGGGGTGTACATGTCCCTGCTAGTGTCCTGTCCTTGGGGTGTACATGTACATTAAGCTGCCTCATGCCAAATAAACAGGAGACAGGCATACTTTTCTTACTCACCTCCCTATAGTCACTGTCTAGTGTCCTCCCTATAGTCACTGTCTAGTGTCCTCCCTTCGTACTGTCTAGTGTCCTCCCTATCGTCACTGTCTAGTGTCCTCCTATAGTCACTGTCTAGTGTCCTCCCTATAGTCACTGTCTAGTGTCTCCCTATAGTCACTGTCTAGTTCCTCCATAGTCACTGTCTAGTGTCCTCCCTATCGTCACTGTCTAGTGTCCTCCCTATAGTCACTGTCTAGTGTCCCCCTATAGTCACTGTCTAGTGTCCTCCCTATAGTCACTGCTAGTGTCTCCCTATAGTCACTGTCTAGTGTCCTCCTATAGTCACTGTCTAGTGTCCTCCCTATAGTCACTGTCTAGTGTCCTCCCTATAGTCACTGTCTAGTGTCCTCCCTATAGTCACTGTCTAGTGTCCTCCCTATGTCACTGTCTAGTGTCCTCCCTATAGTCACTGTCTAGTGTCTCCCTATAGTCACTGTCTAGTGTCCTCCTATAGTCACTGTCTAGTGTCCTCCCTATAGTCACTGTCTAGTGTCCTCCCTATAGTCACTGTGTAGTGTCCTCCCTATAGTCACTGTCTAGTGTCCTCCCTATCGTCACTGTCTAGTGTCCTCCCTATAGTCACTGTCTAGTGTCCTCCCTATAGTCACTGTCTAGTGTCCTCCCTATAGTCACTGTCTAGTGTCCTCCCTATAGTCACTGTCTAGTGTCCTCCCTATAGTCACTGTCTAGTGTCCTCCCTATGTCACTGTCTAGTGTCCTCCTATAGTCACTGTCTAGTGTCCTCCCTATAGTCACTGTCTAGTGTCCTCCCTATAGTCACTGTCTAGTGTCCTCCCTATCGTCACTGTCTAGTGTCCTCCTATAGTCACTGTCTAGTGTCCTCCCTATCGTCACTGTCTGCTGAAATCGTAGCCCACTGTGAGCCTATTAGAATATCTGTCACGAGGTCTGGACTTATAAGGCACAGGTTTTATAGCATGACTGTTACATTAAGCAGAGTTGCTGCTTCAAGACCCTCTATGCCTCTTATTAAATATGAACACCGGCAGATGCTCCAATTCCATAGACAAGGAGTGTTGGCCCTGTGTATGTGTCTAAGGTAGCATCCCAAATGGCAGCCTATTCCCTATTATAGTGCACTACTTTAGACCAGAGCCCTATGGAACCCTGTTCCCTATATAGTGCACTACTTTAGACCAGAGCCCTATAGAACCCTATTCCCTTATATAGTGCACTACTTTAGACCAGAGCCCTATGGAACCCTGTTCCCTATATAC
>NW_019942734.1:54037-71654 GCF_002910315.2 Salvelinus sp. IW2-2015 | reverse complement strand
GCTCCCTCCATTGGTTATACCCACGTGGGTCGACTGAAAGACGAACGAGGGTCAGTGGCGGTAAATGACCTAATTCATGAAAGTTGCCAATCAACTCTACGAAGTCAAGAGAAGTAAAAGCTGGATAGGAAGAGAAAATCGACTAAGAATAACGGATTCAGATTTGAACCGTTGTTATGTGTGGATTAAAATGTCGGAGCTAGGACGGACCTTGTGCATTTCGAGTAAAATAAACTCAATGTTTATATGATATCTTTCTCTATGTGTAATCTATATATGGAGCTAGCAACAAGCACCAGCTATGTCTATATATATGTGTGTATCTTAATTAGATAGCAAAGTGCACAGCTAGGCTAGCTAAATAAGCCTAAATGTTTAATGACTTCTTTCGACCTTGTCCCCATATGAATATCATTGTTCAGAGCGTTTGTGGTTTGATAGTTTTTAACCTGCGTGTCGTGAGTCGAGTCTGGTGGAGAAGACAACATAAATTTATGCCGCGATGGCGGTTTGGCGTTCCGTGTAAGATAATCATTGCAGCACGATCCAAAATTACTTGAGATTTTACTTCTGGTTAACCCGAGATCTACCCTGGTCTAAGGGAGGAACCTAAGTGGCGTAGCACCTATGCCAGGGCCCTGCCTTACGGCCGGCCTGCTATGATTAGCGTGTCGTCAGGCTATCTCTTACAGTGTTGTAGCCGCCAATAACTACCGAGCTGAACAACGGGACAAAAGCCTGTTGATTAGACTTAAACATCATCTTGCTCCAGGGGCGGACCGTATCCCTAGGCTTGACCCTGTAAAGCAACATCATTACACTGGACCTAATCATATACTACGCTACGCTGACCCTGTAAAACAGACACCTATCATACTACTATGAACTGACCCTGTAAAACAACACATTAACTGTAGCGCTATCATACTACTACGGCTAACCCTGGTAAAACAACACCTAATCATACTACTAGACTAACCCTGTAAAACAACACATTCACTGTACCTATCATAACTACTATGACTGACCCTGTAAAACAACACCTATCATTACTATGACTGACCCTGTAAACAACACCCTTATCATACTAATACTAGCCACTGACCCTGTAGAAACAACACCTATCATACTAGCTGTGACCTGACCCCTGTTAAAACAACACTATCATATCTACTATGTCCTGACCCTGTAAAACAAACACCTATCATAACACTATGAACTGACCCTGAGTACGAAAACAACACTACCACTAATAGCTATGACTGACCCTGTAAACCACACCTATCATACCTACTATGACTGATCCACTGTTAAACACCATCCTATCATACTACTATGACCGTGACTCCTGTAACAACACATTACACTGCAACCGTATTCCAGTGTAGTGTGCACCGGATAATAATATATTATTGTATAATACGATGCCATCAGTTAGCAAGAGAGGCAATGACCCTAACAGTTATTGTAGTGTGTGTGTGTGTGTGTGTGTGGTGTGTGTGTGTGTGTGTGGTGTGTGTGTGTGTTTGACTCAAAAATACGGAATATATGGTGTGTGGTTTGTGTTGTAGAGATTTGGTGTAAACCGGGTGGTGTCGTGGAGGTGTGGTGGTGGTTGGTGTTGATGGTGTGGTGGTGGTGTGGTGTGTAACACACAATAACTGTAGGGTTTGGCTCTTTGCTAATGATGATTATAACAAAGAATATATATTTAGTCCACATACACTGGATAGGTGCATGTGTATTTATTGTTGTTTTACAGAGTCAGTCATAGTAGTATGATAGGGCTGTTGTTTTTACAGGGTCAGTCATAGTAGTATGATAGGTGTTGTTTTACAGGGTCAGTCATAGTAGTATGTAGGTGTTGTTTACAGGGTCAGTCATAGTAGTATGATAGGTGTTGTTTTACAGGGTCAGACATATAGATGATGATAGGTGTTGTTTTCACAGGCAGTCACAGTAGTATGATAGGTGTTGTTTTACGAGGGTCAGTCATAGTAGTTATGATAGGTGTTGTTTTACAGGGTCAGTCATCAGTAGTATGATAGGTGTTGTTTTACAGGGTCAGTCATAGTAGTATGATAGGTACAGTTGTAATGTGTTGTTTTACAGGGTTAGTCAATGTAGTAATGATAGGTGTTGTTTTTACAGGGTTAGCCGTAGTAGTATGAATAGGTACAGTGTAATGTGTTGTTTACAGCGGTCAGTCATAGTAGTATGATAGGTAGTTGGTTTTACAGGGTCAGCCGTAGTAGTATGATAGGTCCAGTGTAATGTGTTGCTTTACAGGGTCACGCCATAGGGAGTGACGGCGCCCTGGAGCAAATGATGGTTAAGTTCCTTGCTCAAAGGGCACATCAACAGCTTTTTCCCCCTTGTCAGCCATCGGGTATTCTAACCCTTTAGGATACCTGCCGCTCTACTAGGCAGGCCCCGGCGTAGGCAGGCCCGGCATAGGCACGCCACTTAGGTTTAGACCAGGGTAATCTCGGGTTACCCAGAAGTAAAATCTCAAGTAATTTGGTCTGCTGCATGATTATCTTACACGAACCCAAACCGCCATCGCGCATAAATTTATTTTGTCCCTCCACACCAGACTCGATCACGACACGCAGGATTTAAAAATCAAAACAAAACTCTGAACCAATGATATTCATTTGGGACCAGTCGAAGAGCATTAAACATTTATGGCTATTTAGCTAGCATAGCTTGCACTTGCCTAGCTAATTTGTCCCTTTTAGCTAGCTTGCTGTGCTAGCTAATTTGTCCTGGATATAAACATTGAGTTGTTATTTTACCTGAAATGCACAAGGTCCTCTACTCCGACATTTATCCACACATAAAACGGTCAACTGAAATCGTTTCTAGTCATTTCTCTTCCTTCCAGGCTTTTATCTTCTCTTGACTTCGTAATGTGATTGCAAACTTTCATGAAATTAGGTGCATTACCGCCACTGACCTCGTTCGTCTTTCAGTCACCCACGTGGGTATACGTGCACTACTTTAGACCAGAGCCCTATAGAACCCTATTCCCTATATATAGTGCACTACTTTAGACCAGAGCCCTATGGAACCCTATTCCCTATATAGTGCACTACTTTAGACCAGAGCCCTCTGGAACCCTATTCCTTATATAGTGCACTACTTTAGACCAGAGCCCTATGGAACCCTATTCCTTATATAGGGCACTTCTTTTGACCACGGGCCATAGTGCACTTCCTCAACAAAAACAAAGGAGCTGAACGTGGACTTCAGGGGTACAGCAGAGGGAGCACACCCCTTATCCACACTGACAGGTTCTCATTGACAGGGCTTTTCACCCTCAGAGAAGGTGAAAAAGCTTTCTCGGCGTACACATCACTGACAATCTGAAATGGTTCCACCCACACAGACATTGTGGTGACGAAGACGCAACATCGCCTCTTCAACCTCAAGAGGCTGAAGAAATTTGGCTTGGCCCCCTAAGACGATCACAAACTTTTACAGATGCACCGTTGAGAGCATCCTGTCGGGCTGTATCACCGCCTGATACGGCAACTGCACCGTACGCCACCGCAGGGCTCTCCAGAGGGTGTTGCTGTCAGCCCAATGCATCACCGGGAGAACACTGCCTGCCCATCAGGACGTCTACAGCATCCGGTGTCACAGAAAGATCAAGAAGATCATCAAGGGCCTTCAAATTTGTGGATTCGGCTATTTCAGCCACACCCGTTGCTGACAGATGTATAAAATCAAGCACACAGCCATACAATCTCCATTGACAAACATTGGCAGTAGAATGGCCCATACCGAAGAACTCAGTGACTTTCAACGTGACACCGTCATAGGATACCACCTTTCCAACAAGTCAGTTTGTCGAATTACTGCCCTGCTAGAGCTGCCCCGGTCAACTGTAAGTACTGTTATTGTGAAGTGGAAATGTCTAGGAGCAACAGCGGATCAGCCGTGAAGTGGTAGGCCACACAAGCTCACAGAACGGGACCGCTGAGTGCAGAAGGGCGTAGCCCGTAAAAATCGCCTGTCCTCGGTTGCAACACTCACTACTGGTTTCCAAACTGCCTCGCTTCATCATCTGGCAGTCCGACGGACCAATCTGGGTTTGGAGAAAGCTCCCTGCTCCAATGCATAGCGCCAACTGTAAAGTTTGGTGGGGGGAGGAATTATGATATTTGGCTGTTTTTCATGGTTTGGGCTAAGCCTCTTAGTTCCAGTGAAGGGAACTCTTAACGCTACAGCATACAATGACATTCTAGGTGATTCTTCGCTTCCAACTTTGTGGCAACAGTCTGGGGAAGGCCCTTTCCCGTTTCAGCATGTCAATGCCCCCGTGCTCAAAGTGAGGTCCATACAGAAATGGTTTGTCGAGATTGGTGTAGGAAAACTTGACTGGCCTGCACAGAGCCCTGACCTCAACCCCATCGAACACCTTTGGGATGAATTAGAACGTTGACTGAGAGCCAGGCCTAATCGCCCAACATCAGTGCCCGACCTGACTAATGCTCTTGTGGCTGAATGGAAGCAAGTCCCCGCAACAATGTTCCAACATGTAGTGGAAAGCCTTCCCAGAAGAGTGGAGGCTATTATATCAGCAAAGGGGGGAACAACTCCATAATAATGCCCATGATTTTGGAAGGAGATGTTGTACAAGCAGGTGTCCACACACCTTTGGTCATGTAGTCATATACACACACACACACACTCCGGACTCCAACATTCCTCGTCCTAATATTTATATATTTCTTAATTCTATTATTTTACTTTCAGATTTGTGTGTACTGTTTTGTTAGATATTACTGCACTGTTGGCTACTGCACTGTTGGCGCTAGGAACATAAGCATTTCGCTGGGTATGCAGTAGTGGAAAAAGTACCCAATAATACTACTTGAGTAAAAGTCAAAAAGTATTTCGTTTTAAATATACTTAAGTATCAAAAGTAAAAGTAAAAATCATTTCAAATTCCTTATATTAAACAAAGATATTAAACAAAGCAGATGGCCCCATTGTCTTGTTTTCTTTATTTACGGATATCCAGGGGAACACTCCAACACTCAGACAATTTACAAACGAAGCATTTGTGTTTAGTGAGTCCGTCAGATCAGAGGATGACCAGGGATGTTCTCTTGATATGTGTGTGAATTTGACCATTTTCCTGTCATGCTAAGCATTCAAAATGTAACGAGTACTTTTGGGTGTCAGGGAAAATGTATGGAGTAAAAAGTACATTATTTTCTTAAGCAATGTAACGTTAGTGGAGTAAAAGTAAAAGTGGTCAAAAATATAAATAGTAAAATAATGTACAGATACCACCCCAAAAACGACTTAAGAAGTACTTTAAAGTATTTTAACTTATATACTTTACACAAATGTGTGTATGGACCAATAAAATTTGCTTTGAAAAGTAGCGCACTATGTTGGGATATAGGGTTCCCTTTGCCTTATCCTTTACCCCCTTCAGTCACTCAGTCTGTTTCTGTCTCAAAATACTGAAGCTTTGATTGTAATCTTCTCCGTCTATAGAGCCAGGACAAGTGGAAACTTGATCTGAACAGGGTGGAGACAGACAGAGTTAAGCCGCAGCCGGGCTGCAAGAGGCCTGTGGCGAGAATAGGCAAATACCTAGCCATATGTGACATATTCCCACATTTAAAGCCTATAGGCTACCATTGTAATGATTGCCTTGCTTTGTCTGTGTTGAGCGGAATCAATTCGTGACACTAAAGTTCTGATTAGGCAGAATGAAGATTTTTTTAACAAGGCAAGTCAGTTAATAACACATTCTTATTTGCAAGCGCCTAGGAACAGTGGGTTAACTGCCTTTTCGATCTAGCAACCTTTTGGTCACTGACCCAACGCTCTAACCACTAGGCTACCTGCCGCCTCTGATATGCAGGTTACATAACAGGAGGATAGGCAACACAGACAGGCTTGGTTGCACCTCTCGCTCTCAATTCATCCGGCTTTATTGGCATGGTAAACATGTTAACATTGCCAAAGGAAGTGAAATAGATAATAAACAAAAATTAAAATGAACAATCAGAAATGAACAGTGAACATATTTATCTTTTTCTTCTGTCAAGCTTCTCCAATGCAAAGCAGGAATGACCACTAGCCGATATAGGTGAAATAATAATACATTATACATCGTTACAATAATAATGTTTATTTGTAAAGCATTTTCTACTACCCAAGACGCAAAATAATAAAAACAATCAAACCCACAGAACACAGACAACAAACAAAACTATATACAGATGTTGTCAGATCCGGAGGACATGAGAACAGAATTAGCAGAGGTTCTTGAAAGCTTTTCTGAACAGCACGGTCTTGAGCTGTGCCATGAAGGAGAACAGAGACTCTGAAACCATAATAGTGTCTGGAAGTGCGTTCCACCGCCGCAGAGGCGACAATAAAAACGCGACAATAACAACACAAAGCAGCTATAAGAGACATATAGCACAAGAACAAGCTCTGCTTTGTTGTCACAAGTCTCAACGTAGGGTACGCGATCAGATATAGTCTGAGTATTTCACGTAAATACATTGCTTAGGCTAATATAGAGCATCTATAGGCTGGGTCATTCTACGAAATGATTCCCTTTTGCGTCCCTTTGATATTTTAAGTAGAAATTGTGCAACAATATTTCATTTTCAAAAAGCCTGTTATATTCAATGAAGTGCCCTTTAATATAGACCACATGGAGAATTCAGTACCAACACCAAGATCGAAACGACTATTGTTGGAGACAATTTTGTAAAGGTTTAGAGCAGATCGAGGCCCGTTTCATGGCAACGTATGATTCCTTCACAGAAAGGTTAGGCTACAGACTAAGATCCGCTACTGGCTACTGTAATCTGAAATGCATCCGAAACGATCTAGGCCTATTATCAATAACGACATTTTTTGTTGCAAGACCGGTTTTTGCTGTTCCTTTACCGTTATGCTGCTACGGCGTGATTTTCCAGGTTCCGATGTGATGCTGTCCGAGCAATGCTGCATTGCTTCTCCCTCTCTCCCCGTCTTACCATTATATCACAGCCTTCTACTAGAAAGACACAAGACGACTATACTTACGTTTAAGCAGGTTGTCAACGATGTTATTATCGTGTCAATAGTATCCACATTGTCCTTTGTTGTCAATAATCACGCGAATAATAGGCCTAATCCTTGACGCTTGGAATATGTTTGTTTTTTTTGCTCGCGTCCAGCGCTCGACAACGCAGCAGCAGCGCATAACAGGGCTGGACCTACAGTACGTTCTTACGTCAACCCCGATTCAGCTCAGCCCACTCTCATAGGGATTCGGTCAGGTCCAATACCGGGAGGATCAAGTAAAATACCTCAACCGTTCTGGAGGTTAGCTACCCACTTTTGGGCGACCCGCAGTTAGGTGGGGGTCAACCGTGGGCGATTTCTTCTACGACACTAACCCGGTTTCCATCCAACCATTTTATGCGAGTTAGGTATGTCGGACAAAACATTTTAATGACAGGCCTGATGGAAACAGAACATTTTTCGGTAAACTTTCCAAATAGACAAGGTGAGCTATTTTTGTGTCGGTAAAATTAATTATGCGTGAAATGTAGGTGGAAACGCTTGTATTCACAAATGTTGATATAATTACCATTAATTACCATCGATACTTGGCTGCAGTTTAAATATCGTCATGTAATCTCATCATGTAGGCTATAAATGCGCTCTAGCCAAAAACCCGTAAATTGTGTAGGCTCTATCTTTGTAGGCTAGAGCGCACATGCCAATACCAGAGTGGACACACTCCCTATAGTCTAACCCAGTGGTCAGCTACAGTACCAGACGATCTCATTCCTAGTCGATCACCAATTTATGTAGAAAAGCAATCGATAAAGGCTTGCGCTCCCTTTTTTTTTAATTATTCGTGTTGCGCTGTTGACGGTAGGTGCACTTGATTCAGAAGCCCTGCGCACCGGGTATGCGAAGTGTTCCCATGTTGAAGCATTTAATTTGTCGGAAAATACAAACTCCGTTTATCCGTGGGACCGGGAGATCTGTTGGTAAATCGAGTGTGCCTACGGCCCTGGTCAATCCGATAGATCAAATCACCGTGCCTACCTACATCTTCCACGACCCCGGCCACAGCAAAGATTGATACTAGCCTACAAAGATAGAGCCACAGCAAAGATTGATACTAGCCTACAAAGATTGATACTAGCCCATAAAGATTGATACTAGCCTATAAAGATTGATACTAGCCTACAAATATTGATACTAGTCTACGTGAGATTTAATAACTTTTTACACTTTTATTTTATTCATTACTGTCAACACTGTTTTTATTCAACACTATTACACAAAATAAACATGTTTCTCTCTACTTCCACTGGCGCTGCAATGAATGAGTAGCCAAGTGTATCGATAACGCTGCGTTTTTATTGTTATTAGCAGCTCGTCGTGTGAGTTTTAATATCAAATCAAATCATATTTTATTGGTCACATACACTGTTTAGCAGATGTTATTTTGGGTGTAGCGAAATGCTTGTGCTTCTAGTTCCCGACAGTGCAGCAATATCTAACAAGTAATATCCAACAATTTCACAACAAATACCCAATACACACAAATCTAAGTAAAATAATGGAATTAAGAATATATAAATATATGAACGAGAAATGTCAGAGCAGCATAGACTAAGATACAGTAGAAAAGTATAGATGACAGTATATATATATATATATATATATATATATATATATATATATATATACATATGAGATGAGTATGCAAGTTATGTAAACATTATTAAAGTGTCTAGTGTTCCATTTATTAAAGTGGCCAATGATTTCAAGTCTGTGTCTATGTAGCAGTGTGATGTTGTTCCCCTAGATTACGCACCAAGTTGCACACAAGGACCAATTCAAATAGGCCAGGTCAAGAGGGGATGTTAATAATTTGATAATAATAATAATAATTCAGTGTATTTTTTTATTTAATTACAGCTGCATAGCTAATGTTTTTATTTGGTGTACAAACACTTTTTCATATCAATATTGTACATACATGTGATTGTAAAAGTTTTGTATATTTTGGTTTGGCCCATCACGGGTTATCTGTATTTCCGTACCCCCTTATTGTTCTCTTTTGCCTGACTTTCGTCTAGCAAGGTGCCTGAGAGCTGTGACTGCGCCAAGGGTTAACATAATGTGTGTTGTCTCTTCATGTGCAGGGCAAATAAAAAGATTTCAACTAGCAGACTGTCAGTTGTGGCAGCGTCCTAATTAAAAGTACACAACGCAGAACGAACCACGCTACATCTATAGGCAGCAGCCTCTAATGTGCTAGTGATGGCTATTTAACAGTCTGATGGCCTTGAGATAGAAGCTGTTTTTCAGTCTCTCGGTCCCAGCTTTGATGCAGCTGTATTGACCTCGCCTTCTGGATGATAGCGGGGTGAACAGGCAGTGGCTTGGGTGGTTGTTGTCCTTGATGATCTTTTTGGCCTTCCTGTGACATCGGGTGGTGTAGGTGTCCTGGAGGGCAGGTAGTTTGCCCCCAGTGATGCGTTGTGCAGCAAGTGATGCGTGATGCGTTGTGCAGACCGCACCACCCTCTGGAGAGCCCTGCGGTTGTGGGCGGTGCAGTTGCCGTACCATACAGCACGACAGGATACAGCCCAACAGGTTTTAGGTGACAATGCAAATTTATTCAGCCTCCTGAGGTTGAAGAGGCGCTGTTGCGCCTTCTTCACCACACTGTCTGTGGACCATTTTAGTTTGTCAGTGATGTGTACGCTGAGGAACTTAAAACTTTCCACCTTCTCCACAGCTGTCCCGTCGATGTGGATAGGGGGGTGCTCCCTCTGCTGTTTCCTGAAGTCCATGATCATCTCCTTTGTTTTGTTGACGTTGAGTGAGAGGTTATTTTCCTGACACCACACTCCTAGAGCCCTCACCTCCTCCCTGTAGGCTGTCTCATCGTTGTTGGTAATCAAGCCTACTACTGTTGTGTCATATGCAAACTTGATGATTGAGTTGGAGACATGCATGTCCACACAGTCATGGGTGAACAGCGAGAACTGGAGGGGGCTGAGCACGCACTGTTGTGGTGCCCCAGTGTTGAGGATCAGCGAAGTGGAGGAGTTGTTTCCTACCTCCTACCTTCACCGGCCCATCAGGAAGGAATATTTAACTTTCTCTGGGTCATAGGAAGAACATGAATTTGTGCATGAGGCAGATGCAGTTCGATTCGAGTTTCGCCATCAGGTGGAAGACTGTGTCCCCTCTCTCTAGTCAGTCTCACTGGAGGAATGGAGGGAGAGAGAGCAGGGGCCAGGGAAGGTGAACCCTCTCATGCTCTCTCTCTCCCTCCTTTGAGACTGACTAGAGATAGCAACTCGGAGGTCTGAAGTCTCCGACTCCAGTGCATTCAAGACAACTGGGAACTTGGGAAAAAACGAGATCCGACTGAGAGAAATCTTCTGAACGGTCATCCAAATCAGAATTCCAAGTCGGACACTTGAGTATCTATCTGGAGCTCCAAACTTTCCGACCAGAAGATCACTGACGTCATGATTTTACTTTTTTGTTTTGTAGTTCTCAGTTGTCTTGAAAACACCATGCCCATCATATGCACAGTGCCTTCTGAGAGTATTCACACCACTTGACCTTTTTCCACACTTAGTTACAGACTTACTCTAAAATGGTTTAAATAAATAAAAAATCTCCTATAATCTAAATTTTTTGCATTTTTGCAAATGTATTAAAAATACAGAACTTAAATACCTTATTTAAAAAAGTAATCTGAACCTATGCTATGAGACTCGAAATTGAGCTCAGGTGCATCCTGTTTCCATTGATCATCCATTGATCATCCTTGATTGGAGTCCACCTGTAGTACATTCAATTGATTGGACATGATTTGGAAAGGCACACACCTGTCTATATAAGGTCCCACAGTTGACAGTGTATGTCAGAGCAAAAACCAAGCCATGAGGTCAAAGGAATTGTCTGTAGAGCTCCAAGACAGGATTGTGTCGAGGCACAGATCTGGGGAAGGGTACAAAAAAAATCTGCAGCATTGAAGGTCCCCTAGAACACAGTGGCCTCCATCATTCTTGAGTGGAAGAAGTTTGAGAACCACCAAGACTGAGCAATGTACAGAGAGATTATTGATGAAAACCTGCTCCAGAGCGCTTAAGAACTCAGACTGGGGCGAAGGTTCACCTTTCAACAGGACAACAACCGTAAGCACACAGCCATAACAGCGCAGGAGTGGCTTCGGGACAAGTCTCTGAATGTCCTTGAGTGGCCCAGCAAGAGCCAGGACTTGAACCGAATGGCACATCTCTGGAGAGACCTGAACATAGCTGTGCAGCAACGCTCCCCATCCAACCTGACAGAGCGTGAGAGGATCTGCAGAGAAGAATGGGAGAAACTCCCCAAATACAGGTGTGCCAAGCTTGTAGCGTCATACCCAAGAAGACTCAAGGCTGTAATTACTGCCAAAGGTGCGTCAACAAAGTACTGAGTAATGAGTCTGAAAACCTATGTAAATGTAATTATACATTTTCTTTGTACAAAAATTAGCAAAACTTTATAAACCTGTTTGTTTTGTCATTGTGTGTATATTGATGAGAAATAAATACATGTTAAATTAAATGTGGGAAAAGTTAAGGGGTCTGAATACTTTCTGAAAATATATGTACCATCAGTTTAGTAAAAAAATAAGGCTATTTAAATTGATGCTCAGCTGTTCTACACCAACAGATTTATTTTTTTTAAAGCTTGAGTTTTGAAATGTACGTTCTGAGAACAATTTTGTCAAGCAAGGCATATAGCCAATATGATGTGAAAATATATTAGGCCTACTGCACAAACCTCATATTAGGTTAACGTTATGTTTTTTTAAGACATACAGTTGAAGTCGGAAGTTTACATATACCTTAGCCAAATACATTTAAACTCAGTTTTTCACAATTCCTGACATTTAATCTCAGTAAAAATTCCCTGTCTTAGGTCAGTTGGAGTCAACACTTTATTTTAAGAATGTGAAATGTCAGAATAATAGTAGAGAGAATTATTTATTTCAGCTTTGATTTCTTTCATCACATTCCCAGTGGGTCAGAAGTTTACATATACTCAATTAGTATTTGGTAGCATTGCCTTTAAATTGTTTAACTTGGGTCATACGTTTCAGGTAGCCTTCCACAAGCTTCCCACAATAAGTTGGGTGAATTTTGTCCCATTCCTCCTGACAGAGCTGGTGTAACTGAGTCAGGTTTGTAGGCCTCCATGCTCGCACACGCTTTTTCAGTTCTGCCCACAAATTTTCTATTGGATTGAGGTCAGGGCTTTGTGATGGCCACTCCAATACCTTGACTTTGTTGTCCTTAAGCCACTTAGCCACAACTTTGGAAGTATGCTTGGGGTCATTGTCCATTTGAAAGACCCATTTGCGACCAAGCTTTCACTGCCTGACTAATGTCTTGAGATTTAGCTTCAATATATCCACATAATTTCCCATCCTCATGAAGCCATCTATTTTGGGAAGTGCACCAGTTCCTCCTGCAGAAAAGCACCCCCACAACATAATGCTGCCACCCCTCTGCTTCACGGTTGGGATGGTGTTCTTCGGCTTGCAAGCCTCCCCCTTTTTCCTCCAAACATAGCGATGGTCATTATTGCCAAACAGTTCTATTTTTGTTTCATCAGACTAGAGGACATTTCTCCAAAAAGTTTGATCTTTGTCCCCATGTGCAGTTGCAAACCGTAGTCTGGCTTTTCATGGCGGTTTTAGAGCAGTGGCTTCTTCCTTGCTGAGTGGCCTTTCAGGTTATGTCGATATAGGACTCGTTTTACTGTGGATATAGATATTTTTGTACCTGTTTCCTCCAGCTACTTCACAAGGTCCTTTGCTGTTGTTCTGGGATTCATTTGCACTTTTTGCACACCAAAGTACGGTCATCTCTAGGAGACAGAACGCGTCTCCTTCATGACCGGTATGACGGCTGCGTGGTCCCATGGTGTTTATACTTGCGTACTATTGTTTGTACAGATGAACGTGGTACCTTCAGGTGTTTGGAAATGTCTCCCAATGATGAACCGGACTTGGGGAGGTGTACCATTTTTTGGCTGATTTCTTTTGATTTTCCCATGATGTCAAGCAAAGAGGCACTGAGTTTGAAGGTAGGCCTTGAAATACATCCATAGGTACACCTCCAATTGACTCAAATTATGATAATTATCCTATCAGAAGCTTCTAAAGCCATGACATAATTTTCTGGAATTTTCCAAGCTGTTTAAAGGCACATTCAAATTAGTGTATGTAAACTTCTGACCCCCTGGAATTTTGATACAGTGAAATAATCTGTTTGAAAACAATTGTTGGAAAAATGACTTGTCATGCACAAAGTAGATGTCCTAACCGACTTGCCAAAACTATAGTTTGTTAACAATACATTTGTGGAGTGGTTGAAAAACGCGTTTTAATGACTCCAACCTAAGTGTATGTAAACTTACGACTTCAACTGTATGTACAGTCCTTCCTAGTGTGGCGGGACATTAGTTGAACAGGAGAAGAGGATGAGGTTGCTTGTGGAGGGAGAAGTGCATGGGGGTGGTGGGTAGAACAGCTGCAGTGACATTGATTGGTTGCTCTGGCTCATCACTTGTTGAATAAAAGAAAGAAAGATTTAGAAATTAGTTCGACATTGCCATAGTTCAACAGCTGAAAAGCCTTCATTAACATACTCCCAGAGATAGAAAGACATCCAGTATTCACTGAATGAAGTAGCCTATTTACAATTTCATTCATCATTTAAATAAATGATACTATAGCACATTCAATGAAGATATTATTGTAGACTATAGGCTACTCCTGTATCTACCTTCTACAATACCGTAATCATTGAATGAAGCAGCATACCCATCCACATTTACAATGTTAGGTGTGGTGGTGGTAGGGATGGTAGGTGTTGTAGGTGTGGTGGTGGTAGGGATGGTAGGTGTTGTAGGTGTGGTGATGAAAAGCCAACTGAGATTTATTCCTGATTATTATTTGACCATGCTTGTCATTTATGAACATTTTGAAAATCTTGGCTCTCTCTAATTTTCTCCTTCTCTCTTTCTTTCTCTCGGAGGACCTGAGCCCTAGGACCATACGTCGGGACTACCGGCCGTGGTGACTCCTTGCTGTCCCCAGTCCGCCTGGCCTTGCTGCTATTCCAGTTTCAACTGTTTTGGCCTGCGGTTATGAACCCCTACCTGTCCCAGACCTGCTGTTTTCAACTCTTAATGATCGGCTATGAAAAGCCAACTGAGATTTATTTCTGATTATTATTTGACCATGCTTGTCATTTATGGAAATTTTGAAAATCTTGGCTCTCTCTAATTTTCTCCTTCTCTCTTTCTTTCTCTCGGAGGACCTGGGCCTAGGACCATGCGTCGGGACTGCGCCCGTGGTGACTCCTTGCTGTCCCCAGTCCGCCTGGCCTTGCTGCTATTCCAGTTTCAGCTGTTCTGCCTGCGGTTATGGAACCGCCACCTGTCCCAGACCTGTTGTTTTTCAACTCTTGATGACGGCTATGAAAAGCCAACTGAAAATTATTCATGATTATTATTTGGACCATGCTTGTCACTTATGAACATTTTTGAACATCTTGGCATAGTTCTGTATAATCTCCACCGGCACAGCCAGAAGAGGACTGGCCCCCTCATAGACCTGGTTCCTCTCTAGGTTTCTTCCTAGGTTTTGGCCTTTCTAGGGAGTTTTTCCTAGCCACCGTGCTTCTACACCTGCATTACTAGCTGTTTGGGGTTTTAGGCTGGGTGTCTGTACAGCACTTCGAGATATTAGCTGATGTACGAAGGGCTATATAAAATTGATTGATTGATTGATTGGTGATGGTAGGGATGGTAGGTGTTGTAGGTGTGGTGATGGTAGCTGTGGTAGGTTTGGTGATAGTAGATGTGATAGTTGTGGTAGGTGTGGTATTTGTGGATTGTAGGTGTGTTGATGGTAGGTGTGATAGTTGTGGTAGGTCGATGTGGTAGTTGTGGTAGGTAGGTGTGGTAGTTTTGGTAGGTAGGTGTGGTAGTTGTGTTAAGTAGGTTTGGTGATGGTAGGTTTTGTAGGTGTGGTGATGGTAGTTGTGTTAAGTAGTTTTGGTGATGGTAGGTTTTGTAGGTGTGGTGATGGTAGTGGAGGTAGGTTGGTGTAGTAGTTGTGGTACGTAGATATGGTAGTTGGGATAAGTAGGTGTGGTAGTTGTGGTAGCTAGGTGTGGTAGGTGTGGTGATTAGGCTTGGGCGATATCCAGATTTTCATATTGTCATACCATCCTTCTCTCATACCGGGATTTACAGTATTACCGGCATAGCACATGAGCGGTGCCAAAAATCACAAGAAAAACCTATGGGCATCTATTACTAGAATGCTAACAAATTAGCACAAACTGATACCAAATTCACATAGACGCTGTTAGCTAAATGCTAACAACTGAAAACGAACAAACTAATTGCAAAGCAGTGGAGGCTGATGAGGGGAGGACAGCTCATAATAATGTCTGGAATGAAGTCAATTGAGTGGTCTCAAACACATGGAAACCCCATCTTTGATGTGGTTGATACCACTCCATTGACTCCATTCCAACCATTATTATGAGTCACCGCCTCCTCAGCAGCTTCCACTGTTGCAAAGAAAGGCAAATCCAGCTCATAAAGTTATGTAAGGGATAATCAACGAGGGACTATGAGTTCTATGAACTGACCTTCCATGGACTTGTATTATTTTCCAGAGAACCCATAAAGCCCTGAGTTGATTATCCCTTTAATACAGTAGCGACCCGCACAGACAGCTGTGTGTTATGTGTTAGGCAAGTAGGTGGTTGTGTTGTACTGACCAGTACCCAGTGTTCGCGGGGTCCGACATGCCAATCAAACTGCTATCTGCCAATCACGGGAATGCCTGGAATGTTCTGATGCCGGGCATCGTGGCGGTTGGCGGAGTGTCGTGGAGGGGGTTGGGCAGGGGGATGGAGCATTGGAAGTTAAGACCAGGTTTCGCCTTTGTTCTCCCTCTTACGTCTGGGCTTCCCAAGAGAAGGTCACGATTGGCTTGTGGGTTATCTGTCATTTATTTGGCGTGGGCTACGGCCAAACAGTAGCCTGTGTAAAGTTGGTTTAATAAACCGTCAATTCGCAAACTCAAACCTCTGTCTGGACAATTGTTCATTTATGATCTAGTCAGGTCATTACAATACCATGGCTATAATTTAACACGTGTTCATTTGCCGGTAGAAATGTGTTCATTTGCCGGTAGAAATGTGTTCAACATCCACTGAAGTAGCTAGCAAGTTTACTAGATAGCTACAGTAGTTGCCTTGGTAACCAAACAAACATACTTGCTAGTTTAGATAACCAAACCATCAGTCCTAGCTTGCTATTATGAAAACCTAATTCAACAATACCAATACTGTTTTCAATTTGACTTAATTTGTAATGTTCAAAAGTCCAAACGTATTTACCGTGCATTGGAGGGAAGAGGTCCGTGAACCAATATCAGTTTGTTGTATTCATAAAAGTAATATGAGGTGGAAGCTACTGAAGTTTTAGGGAAGCATTTTTCAGGTAAAGTCAATTCAGAGAATGACAGACTTTGATGACAAATTTTGATGCCAAACCGCCACTACACCTTCCTGTTCAAGAGAGCACAGCACAACAAGGTGAGTCCAAAAATGTCTTGAATGCTGCTCTATAAATGATGTAATATGCCAGGGAGATATGTATACTGTAGCTAAGAAAGTAATACTAAGTGTATGTTGTGTAGTAAGCTGTTAGTAGCCCATGTGTCTCACCCTAATAATTTTGTGCCTTTCCCCTCTCATAACTTAGCCTACTGCTCTGACTTGGTGGTGCACATGTAGACTATATATATTGACTACGTCCATCCTAGCTCTCTCATTAATGTCTTAAGTTTACATATTTTTTCTTCATGCTTCTTTAATCGCTCTCTGTTCTCTTCTTCTCTTTCTTCTTTCCATCTCTTTTGCTCTGTTTACATCTTTCTTCTTCATTCTCTCTTTCAATCTCTCTCTGTTCTCTTCTTCTTCTTTCCATATTTTTCTGTCTCTTCTCCATTCTCTTCTTTTGATCTCTTCTGTCTCTCTCCTCCCTCTCGTTTCTTCTTTCCATCTCTATTTGCTTCTGTTTACATATTTTTTCTTGCTCTCTTCAATCTCTCTCTGTCTCTTCTTTCTTTCTTCTCTTCATCTCTATTGCTTCTGTTTACATATTTCTTTTCATGCTCTTTTCAATCTCTCTCTGTTTCTTCTTTCTCTTTCCATATTTTTTGTCTTTCTCATTCTCTTCCTTTTGATCTCTCTCGTCTCTCTTCTCTCTCTCGTCTTCCCTCTTCCATCTCTATTTGCTTCTGTTTACATTTTCTTCTTCATGCTCTCTTTCAATCTCTCTCTGTCTCTCTTCTTCTCTTTCTTCCTCTTCCATCTCTATTTGCTTCTGTTTACATATTTCTTCTTCATGCTCTCTTTCAATCTCTCTCTGTCTCTCTTCTTCTCTTTCTTCCTCTTCCATCTCTATGTGCTTCTGTTTACATCTTTTCTTCTTCTCTCTTTCAATCTCTCTCTGTCTC